>NW_021320019.1:8909976-9078755 GCF_001605985.2 Dendrobium catenatum | reverse complement strand
CGACGTCGGGTAGAAGTCCGACGTCTGTTGGTGGCAGAGGAGAACTCCGGCTTCACTTGGGCGGAGTTTCGGCGTCAGGAGGGAACTCTCTTGTAAATTGGGAAGAATTTCAGCATCATGTGGAAGTTGGGTAGAATTTCTGCGTTCTCCCGAATATCACGCAGAATCCCGACGTGTTCGGGCGGCAGGACGAACTCCGACGGTGGTTGAGGAGGAGAGGATTCTCCCTTTCCCCTTTTTCTTCTTCTTTCATTCTTCTTCTCTCTTCACTTGAGTCCCCTTTGTGTAGAATGAGGGCTATATTTATAGTTTTTCTGGAGTGACATAGCTCGTAAATAGTTGTGAGATCATGGGCGAATAGGGAGTGGTTTGAATGGATGGCCGATATTGAACCCTTCAATCGTGCACCGTTCGTTGGACATTTGGAGGCCTTAATGATGTCGGAATTCAGCGATCTTGGGCTCGTTGGATTCGTCTCGTCGAGCCGCTCGATTCGAGTATAAGCTCGTTAAAATCGGAGACTGTTTGATAACTCAAATTGCGGTTTGAACCTTCCAACAGCGCTTCGGGTCTTGATTCAGACTCATTGGGGCTCAGATTGGGTTGATCTTGGTGTGGTTGGGTTCGTATTTCCGAGACGCTTAGTTTGACTATAAGCCCGCTGAAATCGGAGTTCGGGTGCTTCCGGATTTAATTTTTGAAGTTTCCAATTAGCTTTTATCTCGAGATTCGTGCCCGATAAAGCTAATTTTGTGATGCAGTATCAATAATTTATAAAATTAAGAAGATAATTTTTAGCTATATTATAAAACATATATACTACTTAAAAAATAAAAAAGGCCCGCTAGGGTGTCTAGAGAGAGAAAGTGGCATTTTAATTTGTTTACCATAAAATGATAAAAGTATAAAACGATAGACGGGCCGACAAGAAAACTTAGAAAACACCAAAACAGCAATTTACGGTGTACAGCCCGCACGCGCCCAGAGACACAGGCGGAGAGAGGAAGAGAGGAAGAGAGGAAGAGAGGAGGGAAAGGACATCTGATCGCCGTTGGCTGCCTGGTAGTATTGCGGAAGAAGAGACCAAATGAAATCTTCGACGCTGCAGTCGAACGTCCTTTCTTTCTATGATATATGCACCTTCGCCGCTGGCATTGCTGGTATGGTAAATATCCTTCGTTAACTTCTTAATTTCTCTTCTTCAAGCTTCAAGATCTTCCTGCCGCGAATGGGATTTCAGTGTTTAGTAACTGTGTTCTTCTTTACAAATATTGATGATTTGAAGCTCTTGCGTTCTTTCTCGAGAAAAAGATTTTGTTTTTTGTGCTTGACCTTTGGTTTTTGGGTTGAAGGCTCTGTTAGGATGAGCTGAGGTAGGAAGGGGAAGGAACGAAAATGGGGATCTAAAGCTGGTTGCGTTTTCTTTGTTTTGCCATGTCTTGATCACCTTTCAAACAACTTGAAGTTGATGATCATGCGCTGCTTGTGACTAGTTTCTGTGTGCCTGTTTACAGGGAACCTTTTTGCCTTTGTACTCTTCGTGTCGCCAATGTAAGTTTGCCTCCAAAGATCTCTTTTTTTTTTTGGCATTTTTTGTTTTCACTTTCTCTTAAAAAGCTCTCTCTCATTTTTTTTTTAAAATTTCGGCAGACCAACTTTTAGAAGAATTACTCGGAACCGATCGACAGAGCAGTTCTCAGGGCTGCCATATGTGTACACCCTTTTGAACTGCTTGATCTGCTTCTGGTATGGATTGCCTTGTGTCTCCTATGGTGTATTTTTGGTGGCTACAGTCAACTCCATTGGGGCTATTTTCCAGCTTCTTTACATCTCCCTTTTCCTTACATTTGGGGATAATGCTAGAAGGGTTGAAAATTCTCATCCTTGTAACTGTTATGGATTCTATTATCTGATGTGTTTGTATTTCAGCTTATGAATTGGTGACCACTTGTGCAGCTTAAAATATGCGGATTGTTGATTGGAGTTTTTGCAGTTTTTGGTCTGATAGTTTATGTTAGTCTTGAGATGTTCGACCATCAAAGTCGACAGACCTTCATTGGATATCTCAGTGTTGCATCCCTAATTTCCATGTTTGCTTCCCCCTTATTCATTATAGTAAGTAGATTATACTGAATCCTTAGGCTTTGTTTTGGACGACTTTCTTGTTGCTTCTTAAAGCATCTTTCTATACTAGAAAGCTACTTTAAGAAGCAACAAAAAATCAGTCCCAAACGAAGCCTTAATCTATATCTTGCTACTGGTTTAAAAAAGCGTTCCATGACTTGTTATTGGTGTTGCAGAATTTGGTGGTTCGGACGAAGAGTGTCGAGTTCATGCCTTTTCATCTATCACTTGCAACATTCCTGATGAGCATCTCGTTCTTTGCTTATGGATTGCTACTGAATGACTTCTTCATATATGTAAGAATTTTGAAAAAAAGATTTTGTTGATAATTATTGTGAAATGCTAACTTCAATATTAGCAATTTAATTCTTTATTACTTATTTGGCACTTCATTTCTTCTGCGAATTTCAGATCCCCAATGGAATTGGATCAGTCTTGGGGGTCATACAACTACTGGTTTATGCTTACTACAACAAGAGATCAAGAGAAGAATCTTCTCCACCATTGTTGGTCTCATGATTAAAGATCTACATTGGCAAGTCCAGACTTTCATTGTATTCTTTTGTTGAATTCTTTAATGACTGGTTTTTGTATTTTCAGCATTTGAAAATGAGAAAATTTCTAGTTTTCTACATTTTCTATGTCATGATTAAGATTTCGTTTGGGACGATTTTTTTTCTGCTTCTTAAAGCAGCTTTCTAGAATAAATTTTTTTAACTTTGTACTAAAAAGCTACTTTAAGAAGCAGAAAGAAAGCCGTCTCAAACGAAGCATAAGTATCTCCGTGTGTGTAGTTCCAATTTATTGTAAATTGATTGTTCTTGCTGGTTTACTTAAATTGGAGCACGTTAGCAGGACACAAGTTCCTATTTAAAGCAGTTATTCCTTTTTTTCACTCTGCTCCTGAAATAAAGCTGATCCATTTGAGAATACAATGGTGGAATTGAAAGCGTACTTTTCTGCTTTAGATTCATCTGATTCCTTATTATCTTCATTTGCAGTTGAATCAAATATACTAATTGAAGTCTTTTATATCGTTTGTTGTTATAAATCTTTTTTTTTTCAACATTTAAAGAACAAAGTCATGATTCTCAACTTAATTCCATCCTGCAACCTTGGCTATTATTTGCCCAATATTGCAACAAAGAAGCATCAAACAAATGATTTTATATTTTCAGTTATTTATGGATCTTATATCCGTTATCAGCAAAAATTAAGGAATACAGAATTCTGAATGTTTTGCAATGGCTATCATTATTGAGGCTTAAACATAACTTTGTGAGCTTGAGAATTCAATTAACTGCCGAGCTTTTCTTTGGGAGTGCTCTTGCTGGCCTTCCTTCTTCACTTGTGGAGTTTTGTTGGTTTCTTCTAGGGAACTTTGGTGGAGCTTCTTCGGTTCCATCGAAACTTAGAAAAGTCCTTTGATGAGATTGAAATATGCAGATGTGTAGAAATTTAGTGTAGCAATCCTCTGTTGTTTCTCCAAGAAATGAGGGATGATTAGCAAGGCGATCAGGAACTTTATTCGATATCTCGGTGAACAATGCCAACCGTTCATTGTCAAATACACGTAACAAGGATAGCAGATGTGCAAATGATTGTGCAAAACAGAGTTAACACAACAACTAGTGCTGAATCAGTTGAGGATGATTTACATGCAAATCTCAAATAGTTGGATTAGGCTAATAATAATGATGTTGGCGAGGATTTTGAGGTTACATTTTGCTTTTGATTTTATGATTTTTCAATGCTGGATGAAACAATTTCTTGAAGATATACATTCCTATTGATTGCTTCTCATCTTCTCATTTGGTCACCAAAGCCCTACATGGGGTCCTCGTTGGGCGGGTCCTTGTTGCTACCCATTGGATATCCATGCTTTGCATGAGCAAGCTTTGCCCACCCACACCCACCCATGGTGGCTTTCGGGATGTCGTACCCACCCATATCCACCCACTTTCCACGTTTTTTGAATGCAGTCCGCCACGAACTGATGGCTTTGAGGCTTGTTGTCCTTTACTCTGACTGCAAACTTTCAAGCCACATATCAAAATTTATCGTGGTCGCAGTTGTGGTTCAGTGTTGTGCACTGCGTATTGAGGATTATTGTAATATACTACATATGATGAATAGTAATGTAAATCGATTTATCCCTCAATGGTGCGTACCCACCCAGGCCCCCACCCATGAGGCTATGGGTGTACCCATAACCATCCATGCCCATTGGGTATGGATGAATATGTGGGTGGGTATGGGTATGGGTACCCAATAGAGCGCTCTGTTGGTCACTATGTGATATTTGCTTTCAAATGTCTGATAAAGTTATAGGTATATTTTTCAGAATCCAGGTGCTACTTTCTAGGAGTTATTAATGAATGTTGACAGAGTACTTTAGCTTCCTGAAGTCTACGATCTTTAATTTGCATGTAATAGCTTCTTATTCTAAAGCAAGTTACTGAATCCGGAACTATATAGGAAATCAGTCTGAAAGATGAGAAAGCTTAATTGTTAGTTAAAGAGCTTTCATCAATAGATAATTGGCAAAGTAAATAAGATAGTGACTATATTGGCAGTTTTTTTATTACTAGTTGCTTAGCATTCATGATAGTTCTAGCTATATATGCTAAGCCAGATAAAGTTTTCTATTAGGAAGAATTTTGCTGATTATTTCGGCTGAAATGATGCAAAATACTGTTTCTATTACCAAAAACTGTCAATATTATTTATGTTGTTTATCTGCAACACTAGTTGAAAGAATTCAGATGTCAACTGAGGCTCTAAAATGTAAGAACTAACAGGTTTACTTGTTCTTGTGCATTATTATAGAACCTTTATTAATCAGGTAGTTCTATTCAGATTTCTCATTACAAAAATGATTAATCTTCAACCTGATCTGTGGAATGCTTAAGAAGAAAATTTTACAACCAAAACTAAATTTTGATGGCATTTAGAGTAGATTTTGAAGTTTTTGAATATTGCATTGGGAATTAAAAATTAGGAGGTTGATCTACTTGAAATCTCAATTATTCAAAGAAGCAAATGAAAACCATAAGATGCTTGAGGATAGAAACAAATATTCTTCTAAAAGAGTAAGTCCGTTCCTTTACTAAAATATTACATTAAAGAATTAATTTTTATTTATACAGGCAACACAGGGAGATTCTTCTTGCCTAGCAAAGAAGGTTAAAGTTGAGGGGAAATGAAAGGGTGGATGGGCAATGAGGGTTTCATTTTGAAATGTTATTCTCTTCCATTTTTGAGATTTAAAAATTTAAAAGAGGGGAAAATTTTTTATCATGAATTTAAAATTTACAGTCCTTAAAAGGAGGTGCCCTCTTTCTCTATCTGAAATTTTAAATCTTAAAAATAAGAGAGATTATAATCTTAAAATGGAGTTGAAAAATTAGTGATAGATTAAAGTTTTTTTTTCTTTCATAAAATTTTCAATTACAAGTTTATTATATATTCATTTTTCTTGTCATTATTTGGCTAATAATAATAATAATTTTTCTTGTCCTTATTTGGCTAATAATAATAATAATTTTTCTTTTTGGGCAAGTTTTAAGTTTTGTTTTAAATGTTGTAATATTTTGTTAACAATGTCTATGATTTCAAGCCTGCACTTGGAAATTTTTATGGACTACTTTTCAATAGTGACACTTGTTAGTGCTTTTCTACTGTTGGAAGTTCTGAAGATTTCTTCAGCATACCATGAGATTGCCCCTTGTTATTATGCTCCTCATCTCAGTCCCTTTTTGCATCTTAAAGAATATGAATTATGAAGTTTTGTTGTTTTTTGGCAGTAGAGAAGTTTAAAATTGGATGAAGCATAAATGATGATGTTAATATGAACATGAAAATTAAGAATACTTGATTGGGAAATAATTATATTGTACATGTGTAGTGTGACAATAAATGTATCATTTATTGAAGATAAGATGATTGGATAAGATATTGAAAAGTAGTCTCAGATGATCTGATATATATAATAAAGAATAGTAAATGCAGCAATATGATATGTAGGTAATATTAATGTCAATGGATTAAGAAGAAAAAGAGAGAGACTAAAGGCAATATGAATAGAGTTGTGCAAAAAGATTTACGTAGAGTGAGTTAAAACCTCAAACAAGAATCAGGAATGAATAAAGACCCACTGAGGCTTAGGGTGGTTGGTGGGCTAGCACGGTTGGAAACCCCTCATCATGGGTTCGAATCCCCTCTACTACGGCCTCGCCTCTTCAGTGGGGCAAAGCAAGTGTGGGCCTGATACTGGTGAGTGGCCTCGCTAGGTTCCGCCGAGGGATTAGTTACGCCGTCAAACGCTAAAGTATATAGATCCGCTGAGGGATTAGTTACGCCTTTGGAGTGACAGCGAGTAGATACCCCATTTCAAAAAAAAAAAAAAAGAATGAATAAAGAATGATGATTTATAATGATTGATCCTACATAGTTGAAATAAGACTAATGATGGCTAATTATAATCATGATTTCCTGGAAAAGTTACATTTCTCTTTAACTTCTCCCTATACTTCCAACTGTAACATTTTGTTATTTAACTATTTTTTAAGCTGCATACTTTTCTGTTCAATAACTCAAGGTACACACAATATAATATGAGAGTCCAGATTAATAGTAGATGATAATATTGAAGTACACCTGCTATTTAGCTACATCTTAAGTAAAGCCAACTTTTCCTTGGTGATGATATGATTTTGAGGCTTATTGAATCTCTCATGCTTTTTTTATTTTTAAACAGTAGTGAAACTTCATCATAAATCTGAACTTTGGGAATAACTACAATGGTTACCTTCCGATTTGCAGAGAAAAGTCTTAAGTAGTTATAATGTAGTTCTGAGCATGAGTGAATGTTCTCATCTTCTTTCAGTTTATTATGATCCTGGTTGGTTTTTGAAATTCTTTTTTGCATATAGATGCCCTACAATAACCTGCTTGCAGCTCCCAGAAGATTTTAGCATGTTCATTTCGGCGCTTGGTTCTGCAGCTACTGAGCCAGTAATTTGTAAAGAGTGTATGGTGAACTAATGTTGTTGCATTATTGGATAACTGCATATGAAAGCAAAGTTTTCCTGGTCTTCTTTTATGTACTTGAATCTAAGATGGTTTATTTTGAATTTATGAATGTGTGGTGTGCAGATTTTTTTCAAATTGGCAGATCTGCATGGAGTTTAATGTATGAGAATGGCTCTTTTCTTCAATTATATGGCTCATCCATTCAGTGAACGAACTTCTCTTCATCCGAATGCTCAGGTAAAGGATTCTCTTTCAAGGAGGCCATGCTGAGTTAGTTTTACTTTTTATTCTTTTTCAAGCTTGGAGGATATTTTTGGAGACAGAATCTTTTGTTTTACTTGCTGATTTATTTGTTGTTGCAGTTGAGGGTCTTTATGCAGAATTTTTATTTTGTTTTATTATGGAGTATACAACAATAATACTAATTCAAACTCTTTGCATTGAAAATTATTTTGTGTTGTGTGAAAGCAGTAATTAAAAAAGATAGTATCCGGTGTCATGTTTCGTGTGCCCAAATAAGTTCAGTACATTTTATGAATAATTTATTTTCCAAAAGGAAGAGAATCAAAATGGTTCCTTAATTCTTTATGAAAAAACCCAAATAATTCTCTAATTATATTAAATGATCATTTTGACATTTCAAATATTTCAAAAGAAAACACAATAGTCTAATTATGAGACTAATTTGATTCTTCTTTAAAGAATTGAGAGATCAAAATGGTCATTTTATATAGTTAAAGATTATTTTTGATCATATTTGTTAGGCTCACTATTACATATAACATTAACAAGGATGAGGTGTGTGATTGGAAATTTAGTTTATCTGATATTGTTCGGGGGTTGAATGTTTCTTATATTAAATGTGTTTTAGAACTTAATATTAATCCAATAAAAAAATAATGTTCAGGGCGGGCAGGCCCCAACGGTAACTTGCTTTTTGAATTCAAAATATATTTCATAAATTAACATTTATTTACCTGCTGCTGCTAATTTATTTCAACTGTGATTCATTATTACATTGTCATGGCAACCATAAGTTTCTGTGCAGAATGTTAAATAAATATAGCATAGACTTAATAGCCCTTCTACATGAATTAAATTGTTCTACATAATCAAACAATTGCATTTTTATTCGATGCTTAAAAGAGCAATATTCCCAACATATTCCAAGCATAGTTGCATTAATCTATTTCCCAAACAAATAATACCTAGGGGCTACCCTTGTTTTGCTTTCATATAAATAACATCCAAATGTGTAACTCAACAGTTGCCATCCACAAATATCAATGATTATAAAATGCTCCTTATAGCACCCTTACTCCAACTAGATTGTATTAAACGAAACATGCTCCAAATAATCAATCACTACAATCTTCTACCAAGATGGTGCATGGTTAGCAGAAAGTTTTTTTTTAAAGAAACCATTCAAGCACTAAATAAATGGTCTTCCAACTATCAAAACATAGAGAGATTATTCTGTGCGGATGCTGAATACAACTTACCGTCCAGAGGCGAATTATATCATCCAGTACAGAGCTCGTTACGGAGCAATGCCGAGCTCGTTTAAGCGCATACCTAGCTGCAGTACCGAGTAGGGGGTGACGTGACACATTTTCATTGGGCTCTTGACGGCATTCGACAGAGAATAATTCATCCAAAACATGATAAAAGAGAAGAAATTGACGCACGCAAAAGTAGCATCTTTATTCAGCACAACTTAAAACATCTCATTACATGCCAGCACTCCATTTATTATCTTCCAGGCAAGAGCCACAAAGCCAAACATAGGATATAATCCAACTCTGTAATGCACAAAACATAGACTCCACAAACATTTTATATATAACGACATGACCACGATAGGATATGCTAATCCCTCCAAAATGCTCAAACTGATAGCATGTCGACAACACAAATGCCAAACTTCAATAGTATTACTCATAAATTTCATCATCATCGTCATATGCGAAAAGCAAAACATCACTTACTTCTTTCAAGCTCCACTTTGATGGCATCAGCGGCAGTTTCCAGGCTTTCATCCAGGAATATATCCCAATCCCCATCCCACCTTATGAAGAACTCAGTGTCCTCAAAGTAGTTCACCCTGTGCTTATCTCCTGCTGGCGTAAACAAGTAATCCCCTTCAACAAGCTCGTAACTTTCATTCTTATCCAAATTCCACACCTTCTTCCTCCCCTTCATCACCAGCACATCGTGGCCGAAGGTATGGTGATGAGCCGGCTCCAAACTACCAGCTTTAAACTTCACCACTGCCGAGGTTGGACTTTCTCTCACAATCTTCATCTCTGCGCCCGGCATGATTTCCACCGGCTGGAACTCCATCCCTTTCCTCAAGCAACAGATAGCACAGTTTGAGGAAGGGGAGACCGGATTAGGGATTTGGGCCATCTCGGCAGTGGAATTCTCAAGGAACGATTCGATTTCGTTCGGCCAGGGTTCGTCACCGGAGGCAGGGCAGGGAGATTTGAAGGGGGTTTGAAGCCAAGCATCGAGGATCTTCAGAGCATCTTCCGGCGAGGTGGACATGCCGGAGACGCAGAGAACGTTGCAGTTGTTGATGGATCGGGTGTTCACGGCGTCGCCGACGGAGGTACAAGTGGATGCATAGACGCGGGGTAACTTGTTGGCGAAGATGGAGACACCGACGCCGGTGCCGCAGGCGAGAAGACCACGTGTTTCCGGCGAGGTAGAGGAATCGGAGGAGACGCGGCGGCCGACTTGCTCGGCGATGGTGTAGTATTTGTCGGTGCCTAGATCGACGATTTCGACGCCGGGAATGGAGCGGAGGTGGGAGACTAGGGCATCCTTAAGGTTGCAGCCGAAGGAGTCGGCGCCGGTAAAGATGCGGAGGGAAGGCGCCGCTTCGGAAGAGGGTGTAGTCGTGGCATCGGGAGCCATGCTTCGATCTCTTTCTTATCTTGTCACCCCTAATTTCATCTCAAGCACTCAACACTGGGGCGAATAAAAGGACACAGAAAACGTCAGCACCATAAAGCATTGCATGCCTCACTACCATCTTATAGAATTTTCCCTTAAGTTTGAGGGGTACATTTCTATCACATAACAAGCCCGATGCATTCCTCCACTTCAACCATCCAACTTGAATTCTGTTGATAATATCCCCATCTATTTCACCATCACTCTGAACAATTGATCCAAGATATCTAAAACGTGTACTCTTATTAATGACTTGATCGCCCAAAGTCACAATCCCCTCACTAGGTCTATTACTACTAAAATTACACTCCATATATTCCATTTTAGATCTACTTAAGCGAAAACCTTTAGACTCTAAGGTTGACCTCCATAATTCAAGTTTACCTTCAACTCCCTCTCTAGTCTTATCAACAACAAGAATATCATCAGCAAAAAGCATACACCAAGGTACATCCTCTTGCAAATGTCTAGTGAGAACATCCAAGACTAAAGAAAAAAGATATGGGCTTAAGGCTGATCCTTGATGTAACCCAACCGAAATCGGGAAATACTTGGTCAATCCACCTTGTGTTTGAACACAAGTAATAGCTCCTGCATACATATCTTTAATGATTTGAATATAAGCATTATTGACTCCTTTTTTTTCAAGAACTCTCCATAGCACTTCTCTTGGAACTTTATCATATGCTTTTTCTAAATCAATAAATATCATATGTAGATCCTACTTATTTTCTCTATATTTCTCCATCAAACCTCTTAATAAATGTATGGCTTCCATAGTCGACCTACCAAATTAAATATAAATGTAAAAGAGAGCTGTAACAAAAATAAATAAAAACAGGTAATAAGCTTGCAAAAAAACCGACAAAAAGATCAAAAAGAATGAAAATGAGGACTCGATATGACCAATTCGGACTAGGTCAAGGTCATGTAAGAATCACAAGTAGTCCTGCACAGAGAGCCACCAAAATTGGGAACTCCTGATTGCCAGCGGACTAGTCCACGAACATTTCAGAATGTTGCACAAAAATGGCCAAACCAATTGCAGAATAAAAGATCTGGAGGTATGACGAGGCCATCCAAGGGGAGATCCCAGGGAAGAGGTTGGATCCACACATCATCATCCCCAAAAGGACATGAAGCACGAGGGGAATGCAAGGTGAATCACTTCAGAATTTTTCCATTAAGAAACCTTTGCGGAAAGAGCATTGATAATCTTGGTATTGATGAAGTGAGGAGAAGCTTCAGAGTTCCTAAAATGTCTATCATTACATTCCCTTCAAATGATGTATACATAACAGCATATCAAAAGAAAACAAAAATTCTTATACCGAGAATTCAAGTGGTGTAAATCTCTAATAAAATCAAACAGCTGCAGCAAAGTCGGCTTGAGAAGGAAGTCGTTCAAAAATGAGAGTAGAGAAGAGATAACAGAGAACGAGAAATCACATTGAAACAATAAATGCTTAATACTTTCTTCCTAGATATGGCAAAGAGAGTATGTTCTAGCAATTTGAATATTCCTTTTAGCTAATGCATCCGCCGTTTTTTGGCCATCACAAAAAGCCAACCAAGCAAAATAAGAAAATCAGAGAACATAGCGTTTATGCCAAACATATTTGTGACAAGGGACAACTACCAAATGAGAAAAATAATGCATCGTAAAAGTTTTAAAATTGGGTTTATCAATTCCAATCCAAGTGATATTGACAGGGGCCTAGTTATTAGTAGAGACCGAACATATTTTTGAAGCAGCCAGCGTGGAGATGCAATTAGGGAGAATCCAAGCACCCTGAGAAACAAAATCATGCATATACAGTGGTGTAGACGTAGGCGGTTGCATAAATTCAGAGATAACCGAGCCCTCACGCTAGGGGTCCCAGAACATAGACATCCTACAATTATCCGTAGTGACAACAAGCTTAATTTTTGCCTAAATATGATTAGCAATGAGTCATGTAAACTTTCAGAATTTGGAAGTTTTAACAGGAGGTTGTTTCTAAGGTGAAACATATTTAAAATGAAGTCAGCCAGCCACCAGAGAATTAATAAAAAAAAAACCTCCAAATAAAGGAAGAGTCAAAACCATGATACAAAGATTGGATTGTAGGATTCCCAGACCCCCCCAAAAAGTAGGCAAACAGGATCTGTTCCACGCAAAGGTGCAACTTTTTCCTCAAAGTGGAACCATGAAACAAAAACTTGAAACAAATTTTATTTATAACTTTACAGCATGCCATGAGTATGATGGACCCCTAATCTAGTAAGCTATGGTGTTAGCAATGGAGAATCTTAGAAATTGAATTATACCTGCAAAAGATAAAAACTCAAATTTTCAACCAGCAAGTAGAGTAGAAATCCTACTCATGAGTGGATGGAAGTAAGCAAAAATCAAATTTTTTGTGAATATTGGAAGGCCAAGATACTTCATAAAGGTTTCAGATTGAGAGAAGCTAAAAGTAGAGGAAATACATTAGCAGCAATACAATTATGAGATAAGAGGCTAGAGCATTTGTTATTGTTAATGTGGAGCCCAGAGGAAGCCACAAAGGATGTAAGAATGTCCTTTAAACATAAGGCATTAGAGTTAGAGGCCAACCTGAACACCAAAACTTCATCTGCATATAACAAATGATTAAAATTTATTGGGCAACAGGGAACTCCCATGAAACTGCTAGCCTCTAAAGCACTGAAAAAGGCATCCATCATTATGGTAAATAGCAGAGGAGAAAGATGGCATACTTGCCTAAGCCCAAAAGAGGAAGGTGAAATAGGCTGTGAGAACACCATTGATGTATATGGAGAAAGGGACCTCATTGATGCAACCTTATTCCAATTGACAAACTTGGCTAGAAAACCTTTTAAAAGCATCCTAGAAATAAAAAACTCATGGGAAACCATATCAAAAGCTTTTTTGATATCCAGTTTAGCACAAAAAAAAATTACTGCTAGCAACAACATCAAATTCCCTTAGAATTTCAGAGGCAAGAATGATGTTATCAGAAGACTATCTTGTTAATGAAGCCCACTTGAATTTTATGAATGATAAAAGGCATGGTAACCCTCATACGGTTAGCCAAGAGCTTTGTAATAATTTTGTATAACACATTGCACAGAGAAATGGTACGAAAATCAAAGATATGTATGACATGAGAATGTTTGAGAATTAAAGCAATGACTATAGCTTTGGCAAGTTTGGGAAGATGACCGAGCTAAAAAAATTCTTAACGCCGTTGCACACTTGCAAACCAATAATCCCAAGTTTTAGCATATGAAGTTTGGTTCACAAATTATTTATTGAATCAATTATTATTTTTAATTTTTTTTTTTAAAAAAAAGTTTAAATTAAAATTTTTGTGTTAAAAAATTAATATTGAAAGTATTAAAAAAGCCTCCTTAAAACAAGCTTAAGTTTCCCATAGATATAATCTTCATTGATGTTTTGATAGAATTAATTTAATATTTCATTGACAAAAATGATATCGTCAGTCGAAATTCTCTATTAAAACATTAGCATGGATAGGATGTATGATGAAAAACATAACCAACTTAAACATGTTAGAAATTATTTTGTAAAAAGGGTTGCAGAGGGAGATGGACTTGTGGTTTGAAAAGCTGTTGGCATGAGAGGCTTTAGGGATGGGAGCAATCCCATTAGCTTTGATACTTTAAGAGTTTTTGGAGTTAATGAAATGGTGCATAGCAAAGCAGATATGACTACCAATAACATCATATAAATTAGCATGAAACTCAAACATGAAGTCATTAGGAATTGAAGCAACAAATTTAGGCTTTGTTTAGGACAGCTTTCTTAATGCTTTGTGAAGCTGCTTTTAGTTTAAAAATTTATTGAAATCAGAAAAAAATAGTATTTTAAAGTTGTTCCCGAACGAAGCCTTAGGATTCGTTTGGGACGGCTTTCTTTCTGCTTCTTAAAGTAGCTTTTTGGTAGAAAAAAAAATAATTTTTGTACTAAAAAGCTGCTTTAAGAAGTACAAAGAAAGTCATTTCAAGCGAAGCATTAGCGAAGTCATCAAGGATCTGGGGCAGCAGATTTAGCGGCAGAGAAAGCCACCAATTTGATCTTTGTCATAGATCATAGATAGTAGCAGCCAGTTTGGTGATGTGATGAGGTAGAATTTGTTACTAAGGTCTTTGGCTTTCAGTATAAAATAATTTTTTTACTAAAAAATTTCTTGAATTAAAGGGCAAACTTTTTGATGTTTTTAAAAATAATTGTATTATAAAAAATTTCTTGAATTAAAAATACTAAAAAATCGGTTTAGAAAGCAATAAGAAAGTTGTCCAAAACGAAGCCTTAGTAAGTATTAATTATTTTGTGCAGACATTAGACACCATTTGGAGGCAAATTAGAGCATGCCATATTACTTCCTTGATGTGTACCCGTTGTGTATCGGGTGAAGTGCCGCGCTCTGATTTACAACGGTGTAAGTGAGTTGAGTAGTTTTCTCTTCATTTTTTAAGAATTGCAACCAAATGTAGGATGAATTACTCTTGAATCCGCATCCAAAGAGGATCGTGGACGTGAGTGTGAAGTGAAGAAGAGGATATGAGTGCAAAAGATTTGTAAAATTTCTCTTTTTTTCATAGTGAATTTCTTGATGCGACATAATTTTGTGTCCCACTTTCGAGTTTTTCCTCATTAACTTTTGGTGTTCTTTCTTCACAATTTCTTTCTTGTTTGTTTCGTTCTTTGTTCACTCCTATCAAGCTCATAAGTGTATAGATGCTAATATGCACTTGGCTTATATGTGAGTGATCAAGTATCAAATGTATATATCACTCAATGATACTAAACACAAAAAAAAATTATACCAAAGAAAGCCTCTTAATCACAACTTAGAAGGTCCACACGTTCTCTTAGGTCAAATAAACCCTAGAAGTGCAAAATAAGTAAGTCGCATATTCAAGACAGTATTCAGTACATAACCATTGCATCATCAAGGCTCGTAAATCAAGAAATATCAATCATTGCTTAGGTTATTATCACCATCATTAAGGCTTTGCAATCATATCCAAGAAATATAGGCTGGCAGCTTATGATTAATCATTCTAATTCCAATATGTTTGCAAATAAGATCAAAGGAAGTGAACGTCAAACATAAAATCTACAAATATTGCTTAAAAACTAATGACTGCTGAATATATATGAAATAAACTATGATGCTTATAATGGCTTAAATCCTTGATTAATCAAGCTCAATCAAAACATAAAGGATATATATGGAACGAGATATCCACATGCTGCAATCCCCGAAAGAGCGCATGGCGACAACTAATCATCGGTTGACTTAGAAGAGACATCCACCTCAGAAACTTTTTGGCACGCACTTGTTTAGGCCCCACTTAAGAGAAGCTGCCGCTCGAGGGCAATCAAACACGGGTTGGGAGGTTGGGGGGTTCCCAACTGTACTGGCCCACCAACCATGCTAAACAACAATGGGTATAAAGAATACTTCTTAATCACACATATTGGAATAATAAAACTTTGATCTTCATTAATACATTTGAATAATCTCAAATTGAGCATCTTAAGCTTTTTTTTCCAAGTACCGAGTGCTCCAAGCTAAACTAGCATACAAAATCACCTAGTTCATTTTAATTAAGTCACAAAATATAGATAAACGGCATCACATTAATAAGGACCAAAATCAACATATTGATATACAAAAAGTGGAAATAATGCACATTTACGAGTTTCAATTCTTTTTTCTATAACATATTGTTCAAGCTCATTAAACAAGTTTATACACATTCTAATTTGCCCAATAACCTTTTATTTTTCCTTCATGCGAAGTTCATAAAACACAAATAAGGGCAATCCGTTTTTTCCTCCTGTTAGAGAGATCAAGAAAACAAAACAGAATATTATTTTTCACCAATTCTTCACAAATGATCACAATTTTCCTAGTGATTAGATAACACAAGATCCTCAGGTAAATAGAGAGAGAATGAGAGAAGAAAAATCCACTCTTTCGATTTCTCTCTCTACTTCCATACTTAATGCCAAGAGAATTACACACAATGTATACACTGCAAACCTCTTGCATAAGCGATAAAGACCTCTACTCCTTTGTACGCTTTTCAGAAGCAGAATCTCTTCTTCTGCAATAGCAAATGCAAAATGGTTTTTAAGCAAATAATGAAAAAAAAAGGTTGGACAGAGATTCAGAGAACAAAGGCTGCAGAATAAAAGATTACCCTAAACTTAGCCTCTCGTTGTTGATCAACGTATGCCAGCAGCTCGTCTTGCCTCATTAAGGCTTCATGTAAAGCCTGTGTTGTTCAAAATATTAGACCACTAATTCTTTTTCCTCAATTCTCAGTAAGCAGTGAAAAAGTTGCGTACATGGAAAAAATCGTGAGTTCTGAGTTAACAGAAAGGAAGTAAAAGACGTTGGTTTCATTTGGAATGGCTTTTTACTGTTTCTTAAAGCAACTTTTCTAGCACAAAATTTTTATTTTTATACTAAAAAGCTGCTTCATGAAGCTGCTTCATGAAGCAGTAAAAAAGTCGTCCCAAACGAAGCCTTTGTTTGAGACGACTTTTTTATTGCTTCTTAAAACAACTTTTTAGTACAAAAGTTTTTCTTTTTTACTAGAAAGCTGCTTTAAGAAGCAGCAGAAAAGCTGTCCCAAACGAAGCCTAAATCTGAACCAAACTAAAAATACATCTTATCTAAAATATAGGATTTATAACACAAACATCTTTTCAGTCTCGACTTAAGGTAACTGGAAGATGATGGTAAAACCGAATCAAATAAAGTTAAAATAAATAAATAAAAAAACCAAATAGTTAAGTTCAGCTCAATTCTATTTACTCGTGGTTGGTTCAATTTTGGTATCTGATTTTTGTTTGATCCAATTTGGTATGATTCCGATCAGTTATCGATGGAACTGAAGCACACCCGTAATTAGTAGCCTTAAATGTTTCGCATGTTTGAGTTGGTGGAATGCCAGTGCTGAATTCAAATGAAAATATTTGTACTTAGAACTACAACATATCACCAAAGAAGCTCTCCTCGGAGCATTCTTCCTCTGGATATTCTACAAGAAAGTGATGACGTGAGGCCAGCTTCCATTGCTAGTTCCAAGGGATAGTAAAATTAACTCCACTTCCGAACACTACAAATTGACTGCACTTTTAGACTATAATCTGTACTAGGAATATTTAGGAAATCTTTTGATCACTTTGTTTTAGTTGAATGTTTAGCTAAGAAGACTAAGTGATTCAGCTTTCAAGGGTGACCGAGCCTCCAAATCTTCTTATGCGACGTTGCCATTTTCCTAGCAAATAAAATCCCAAGCTACACTTTGGGAAAAGGTATATAAGCTCTGTAAATCTGATGTCAATCTCCCGTGCAATCTCCCGTGCATTGTGATGGATCGATCAATTTGATTGGGAGGGAATTAGAAAATTTCCTAATCAAGAGGGAGTTGTTTAGGAATGTTCTTAATCAAAAGGAATTAATTAGAATTTATTTTTTAATTGAAGAGAGCATATTTGAGGGCTGATTTAGAGGGGATTAATTATAAAATATTTCCTTATTAAAGATGGAAAATTTGAGGGCTAATTTGGGGTTTGATTTGGAAGGGATTAATTAGGAAATAATTCCTAATTGAAAATGGCTGATTTAGGGGCTGATTTGGAGAGGATTAATTAGGAAATATTTCCTAATTGAAGATGAAAGATTTAGGGGTTGATTTAGGAGAGAAATAATTAAGGAAATAGGAGAGAATTAGGAGAGGGCTGTTTGGGTGTTTGTTGTTTATTCTTTGTTTGTTTTTTATTGTTTGTTTTAAATAGGTGATTTTCCTAGGGTTAGAGGTATGTGTTGGTTGCTGAAATTAGATTGTTTTTAGGGTGTTTGGGCTCTAGCCGATGGCTAGAGCCCTTTGGGAGAGTTAGATCTTCTTCTCCAATTGAAGATCCATTTGTAAATTGTCTTTTCTATCATAAAACTTTCAATACAAAAGTGTTCGTGTGTTTTATTCCTGATTTTCTTGTCATCGGTCTTCTGAAATTGTTGAAATTAGATTTCAGTCAAGGCTTTTTCTAAATTTCTGCAAGCACATCCTACCAAATTGGTATCATAGCACTTTTTTTTTGGACTTATGGCGACAGGAAAGTTGATGCCTTGGAAGAGCGTCTTAAAGAAAAAGTTGGCCAGCTCAAATCGGCGTTTGAGGACAGAATGTCATCAATGGAGGAAAAGTTTTCCAACCTGGAAGGAATGACAAATAAGGTGTTGGATCTTCAAGTCAAAGGACATTATCAGCATCAACGATATTCAATTCCTCTCAAGCAGAACTGTCAACAAATCATGAACAAATTGTTAGAGTAACTAAATATGATGCAAAGTTTTGTTTAATAAATCCTGTTTATATCGGGCAAGATTTCAAAGCCTCTGTAGTTTCTCAATTTTAAGTGAATAGGAATTCAATGACCTCACCCATGAAGAATCTGATTCCTATCCTCTGGTTACATTAACAGATGACATAGAGGTGATTTGGGAGCCACTTCCAAAAAGGAGAAAAGATAAAGGAATCAGAGTTTTGGTGGATCTGCAGAGTTTAAAAGGTGAAGAAGACAGGGAGAAGATAGAAGCACCACATATGATTCATTAGGAAATATTTACTAATTGAAGATAGTGGATTTTGGGGCTAATTTGGAGGGGATTAATTGGAAAATATTTCCTGATTGAAGAGGCAAATCTAGGGGTTGATTTGTGGGCTGATTTGGGAGAGAAATAATTAAGGAATATGAGAGAATTGGGGGAGGATGGATGTTTGGGTATTTGTTGTTTATTGTTTGTTTTAAATAGGTGATTTTCCTAGGCTTAGGGATATGTACTGGCTGCTGAAATTAGATTGTTCTTAGAGTATTTGGGCTCTAGCTGCCGGCTAGAGATTTGGGGGAGTCAGATATTCCTCTCCATAGGGCTGCAAACGAACCGAGCAGAGTATGTGAGTGTTCATGTTTGTGTTCGTTTATTATTATCTTGTTCAAGTTCGGTTCGTGTTTGATTTGAGCTTTATTGTTTGTGTTCATGTTTGGTTCGTTTAAATTAATGGTGTTCATGTTTGGTTCATGTTTAGTTCATATTCAGTTCGTTTTATGCTTATTGAGCTTTAAACAAACAAGACTTAATAAGCTCTGTTCGTGAACATATTTAACAATTTTTTTTAAACTATCAAACAAGCATGTTCATGAATAAATCTAACGAGTATTCTTTAGCTATCAAATGAGCAAGATCTAATATTGTAATATAATAAATTAGCAATGGTAAGGAAATTAAAACAACAACATATAATATAATATTTAATTACTTTAAAATTTATTAATTATAAATAATTATATCATTATGTTAGAATAAATTAAAACATTTATATTATGTATATTTATCAAATTTATAATTAAATATTAATCGAGTTTTTATCGAGCTTATTAACGAGTTTTGAATCGAACACGAATCGAGCTTCTTATCAAGCTTAATGTCGAGCATGTTCATGAGCTTCAAATGATATTGTTCGTGAACATAAATGAACCGGACACATTAGTGTTCAATCTTGTTTATTTAAGGATCGAGTATTAAAAATGTTGTTCAGGTTTGTTTGTTTAGTTAGTTAAAAGATCATAAACGAGCTTTAATCGAACCGAGCAACGATGTAGCTCATTGAACGTTTGGTTCGCTTGCAAACCTTACTCCAATTGAATATCCACTTGTATCTTGTCATTTCTTTCATAAAACTTTCAACAAAAAAAGTGTTCGTGTGTTTTATTCATGATTTTCTTGTCGTTGGTTTTTTTAAATATGTTTAATTGTTTAGAAATGTAAGGTTTCCTAAATTATGTTTATACTAATTAGGAAGGTCTTAATTGTGTTATTGTGTTCTATGCTATTTAATGGAGAGTTTGTCTATGATTTAGGTGATGCTATTGAGGAGTTTTGTGAGTGTTTGTTGTCCACTATTTTTATAAGGGATTCAAGCGTAGTCTAGAATTTGAGAGAGGTCCTCTCAAAAGAGGACCATTGTATCTTGCTTATTCATGTCTTTTTTTATCAATAAAAATATGCTGGTTTGCTAAATTCACTTTGTTTGTTGGCTGTTTTTTGATACCAAGGCGTATCAAATTGGTATCAGAGCAATTTCTTGGGACAAATGACCAGAAGAATAGTGGAGGCGTTGGAAGAAATGTTGGAGGGGAAAGTAGAGCAGTTTCAAATGGATATGAGATCATTGAATGAGAGTTTTTTAGTGATGAAAGGAAGGCTTAAGAATTTGAAAGATATGATGAAGAAAAAGATCGAGATGCACTCAAAAGCTACAACAGTGATTCTAGGGCTGAACCAAAGGGAAAGGAAATTCTGGAGAAGATGATGAGAAAGCTCATAGAGATGTGATCCAAAACCCCATCGACGGTTCCAATTGCTAACCCTAATCAAGATTTGATTGAGATTCCCTTGGTCGAATATAAAGGAAAAGAGATCGGACGGGAAGAGTTTGATGAAGAGAGCGTCTTTCATCAAGAGCCAGCTCCTAAGGTTCTGATATAGGGGAAATAGGGTTCTTTGTTGTTGTGGGCTCCGAAAATTTGGCCTCGGCCTCCCCTCGCTTTTCTTATTTGGCGAGGGAGTTTTAACGAACTAAGTTCCGGGGTAAATTTTGGAAGGCAGATGGGTTTGTAGATAAGACACTACCCAGAGATTTCGCCCTCATTTTGCGAGGACTGTATGATCTGAGTTCTGGTTTTCTATAGGCGCAAGCCCCTATAGTTAATTACCCCTCTCGATAATGAGAGAGAACTTTCGATTAAGGCTAGTCATCAATCAGATACGTTATATCCATAGATACGTAGTATCAGGCGTATAGTAGCAGCATGGATTTGGATATTTAGAATTTTGGAAAGTTTGGAGGTTTGGGAATTTGGGGTTGAAATACTTGGGAAATTGATATTTAAAGTTGAAATTTTACCATCTAGCACTTAGAGCGGATGGTGGGGGAATGGATGATGGACCCGATCAAGATCTCATGGTTCCGTTTTCAAGTACCGAGTGCTCCAAGCTAACCTAGCATTCAAAATTACCTAGTTCATTTTAATTAAGTCACAAAATATAGATAAACGGCATCACATTGATGAGGACCAAAATCAACATATTGATATACAAAAAGTGGAAATAATGCACACTTACGAGTTTCAATTCTTTTTTCTATAACATATTGTTCAAGCTCATTAAACAAGTTTATACACATTCTAATTTGCCCAATAACCTTTTATTTTTCCTTCATGCGAAGTTCATAAAAAACAAATAAGGGCAATCCGTCTTTTCCTCCTGTTAGACAGATCAAGAAAACAAAACAGAATATTATTTTTCACCAATTCTTCACAAATGATCACAATTTTCCCAGTGATTAGATAACACAAGATCCTCAGGTAAATAGAGAGAGAATGAGAGAAGAAAAATCCACTCTTTCGATTTCTCTCTCTACTTCCATACTTAATGCCAAGAGAATTACACACAATGTATACACTGCAAACCTCTTGCATAAGCGATAAAGACCTCTACTCCTTTGTACGCTTTCAGAAGCAGAATCTCTTCTTCTGCAATAGAAAATGCAAATGGTTCTTAGGCAAATAATGAAAAAGGTTGCACAGAGATTCAGAGAACAAAGGCTGCAGAATAAAAGATTACCCTAAACTTAGCCTCTCGTTGTTGATCAACGTATGCCAGCAGCTCGTCTTGCCTCATTAAGGCTTCATGTAAAGCCTGTGTTGTTCAAAATATTAGACCACTAATTCTTTTTCCTCAATTCTCAGTAAGCAGAGAAAAAGTTGCTTACATGGAAAAAACCGTGAGTTTTGAGTTAATGGAAAGTAAGTATAACAAGTTGGTTTCCTTTGGGACGACTTTTTTACTACTTCATGAAGCAACTTTTTAGTATAAAAATTATATACTAAAAAGCTGCTTCATGAAGCAGTAAAAAAGTCGTCCCAAACGAAATCTGAACCAAACTAAAAATACATCTTATCTAAAATATAGGATTTTTAACACAAACATCTTTTCAGTCTCGACTTGAGGTAACTGGAAGATGATGGTAAAACCGAATCAAATAAAGTTAAAATAAATAAATAAAAAAACCAAATAGTTAAGTTCAGCTCAATTCTATTTACTCGTGGTTGGTTCAATTTTGGTTTCTGATTTTTGTTTGATCCACTTTGGTATGATTCCGATCAGTTATGGATTGGAACTGAAGCACACCCACAATTAGTAGCCTTAAATTGTTAGAATGTAAGAGTTGGTGGAATGCCAGTGCTGAATTCAAATGAAAATATTGTACTTGGAACTACAACATATCACCAAATAAGCTCTCCTCGGGACATTCTTCCTCTGGATATTCTACAAGAAAGTGACGTGAGGCCAGCTTCCATTGCTAGTTCCAAGGATAGTAGAATTAACTCCACTTCAGAACACTACAAATTGACTGCACTTTTAGACTATATTAAGACCTGTACCAGGAAGGTTTAGGCACTGTTTTGATCACTTTGTTTTAGTTGAATGTTTAGTTAAGAAGACCAAGTGATTCAGCTTTCAAGGGTGACCAAGCCTCCAAATCTTCTTATGGGACATTGCCATTTTCCTAGCAAATAAAATCCAAAGCTACACTTTGGGAAAAGGTGTATAGGCTCTGTAAATCTGATGTCAATCTCCCACGTATTGTGATGGATCGGCCAATTTAATTGGGAGGAAATTAGGAAATTTATTAATCAAGAGGGAGTTGTTTAGGAATGTTCTTAATCAAAAAAAATTAAATAGAAAATGTTTCCTAATTGAAGAGAACATATTTGGGGGCTGATTTAGAGGGGATTAATTATGAAATATTTCCTTATTAAAGATGGCAGATTTGAAGGGGATTAAATAGGAAATGTTTCCTAATTGAAAAGAGCGGATTTAGGGGCTGATTTGGAGGGAATTAATTAGGAAATATTTTCTAATTAAAGATGGGAGATTTAGGGGCTGATTTGGGAGAGAAATAATTAAGAAAATAGGAGGGAATTAGGGGAGGCTGTTTGGGTATTTGTTGTTTATTGTTTGCTCTTTTTTTATTGTTTTCTTTAAATAGTGATTTCCTAGGGTTAGGGGTATGTGTTGGTTGCTAAAATTAGATTGTTTTTAGGGTGTTTGGGCTCTAGCTGACGGCTAGAGCTTTGGGAGAGTTAGATCTTCCTCTCCAATTGAAGATTCACTTGTATTTTGTCTTTTTCTTTCATAAAACTTTTAATACAAAAGTGTTCTTGTGTTTTATTCCTGATTTTCTTGTCATCGGTCTTCTGAAATGGCTTTGGGCCTTTCCTGCGCAGCTTAGGTGGAGGGCGAAGAAGGCCTCCTTGCGGGGGGGGGGGGGGGGGGGCCCGAGCCATCAGTGAGATACCACTCTGGAAGAGCTAGAATTCTAACCTTGTGTCAGAACCTACGGGCCAAGGGACAGTCTCAGGTAGACAGTTTCTATGGGGCGTAGGCCTCCCAAAAATCATTAATAAGTAGATCATGAATCTTATTTAGAAAAAAAAATTCTACTAAATCTTCTGTATCTGTATAAGTATTCATGATTACACATGAATCTAATTCTTTTCTCGTTCCTCGATATGGTCCGTTGAAAAAAGGATCATATGCTTTTGGCAAGCATTTTTTTTTTCATCATCACATAATATGGTTCTAATCAGGATTGTTAGTCATCGGAATCATAATGACAAGCTAACAGCCACTTGATCTTTCTTTCTATATATAGGATATAGGATCCTGTACGCTAGTCACTCTATGACCTACTGCTTTTCTTTCTTTTACCACCGGGAAAGTTAGGAAATTCCACCTTTCTTCAAAGGCGCTAGTTGTCTTTTTCTTTCATAAAACTTTTAATACAAAAGTGTTCTTGTGTTTTATTCCTGATTTTCTTGTCATCGGTCTTCTCCATGGGTTAGCTGATGAAAGAAGTTGTTGTTGATAAATATGAGATTGGAAAAGAAATTTCTTATTATAGAACCATCGGGCGGTTATACATGTACTACAATTAAGATGAAGGACTCGCTATTCATTCGGGTTTTGGTCAAGAATAACATTCTGTAGGAGAGATGGCCGAGTGGTTCAAGGCGTAGCATTGGAACTGCTATGTAGACTTTTGTTTACCGAGGGTCCCTCTCTCTCCGTTTCTTTTCATTCATCAACTTTGAAATCAGATTTCAGTCAAGGCTTTTCCTAAATTTATGTAAGCACGTCCTATCAAATTGGTCTCATAACGCTTTTTTTTTGGACTTATGGCGATAGGGAAAGTTGATGCCTTGGAAGAGCGTCTTAAAAGAAAAGTTGGTTAACTCAAATCGGCGTTTGAGGATAGAATGTCATCAATGGAGGAAAAGTTTTCTAACCTAGAAGGAATGATAAATAAGGTGTTGGATCTTCAAGTCAAAGGACATTATCAGTATCAACGACATTCAATTCCTGTCAAGCAGAACTATCAACAAAGCATGAACAAATTTGTTAAAGTAACTAAATATGATGCAAACTTTTGTTTAATAAATCCCGCTTATACTGGGCAAGATTTCAAAGCCTTTGTAGTTTCTCAATCTCAAGTGAACAATAATTCAATGACCTCACCTATGGAGAATATAGTTCCTATCCTTTGGTTACATTGACAGATGGCATAGATGTGATTTTGGAGCCACTTCCAAAGAGGTGAAAGGATGAAAAAAATGAGAGTTTTGGTGGAGCTGCAGAGTTTGAAAGGCGAAGAAGATGGGGAGACGATAGAAGCACTAGATATGGTTCAACCACTTTACAGTTGTATCGAAAGGTGTTCCAGCCAATTCAGGGATTTTCTCCTCCGCGGGAACATGAGCATGTTATTATCTTGAAGGAAGTAGTCTCACATATCAATGTTCGTCTGTATCATTATCCCCAAATCCATAATGATGAGAACGAGAGATTAATCAGGGAGATGCTGGAGGCAGGGGATCATTCAATCCAATATCAGTCCATTTTTCAGTCCAGAGCTATTAGTCAAGTGCTTCAATAGTAGTTTATCAGTCCATTTTTCAGTCAAGTACTTCAATAGTAGTTTCCTTCATTCCACCTTGAGGGCAAAGTGACCGTTTGGGAGGGAAGTATTGATGGATCATTCAATTTGATTAAGAGGGAATTAAAAAAAATTCCTAATCAAGAGGGAATTGTTTAGGAAGATTCTTAATAAAAAAGAATTAATTAGGAGATATTTCCTAATTGAAGAGAGCATATTTGGGGACTACTTTAGAGGGGATTAATTATGAAATATTTCCTAATTGAAGAGGGTAGATTTGGAGGGGATTAATTAGGAAATGTTTTCTAATTGAAGAAGGTGGATTTAGGGGCTAATTTGGAGGGGATTAATTAGGAAATATCCTAATTGAAGAGGGAAAATCTAGGGGTTCATTTGAGGAATGATTTGGGAGAAAAATAATTAAGGAATATGAGAGAATTGAGAGAGGGCTGTTTGGGTATTTGTTGTTTATTTTTTACTTTAAATAGTGATTTTCCTAGGGTTAGGAGTATTTATTGGTTGCTGAAATTAGATTGTTCTTAGGGTGTTTGGGCTCTAGCAGGCGGGCTAGGTATTTGGGAGAGTCAGATCTTCCTTTCCAATTGAAGATCCACTTGTATCTTGTCATTTCTTTCATAAAAGTTTCAACAAAAAAATGTTTGTGTGTTTTATTCATGATTTTCTTATTGTTGGCTTTCTGAAAAATGTTTAATTGTTTAGAAATGTTATATATATTTAGAAAGGTTTACTAAATTATGTTTATACTAATTAGAAAAGTTTTAATTGTGTTATTGTGTTCTACGCTATTTAATGGGGAGTTTGTCTATATTTTTGGTGATGCTATTGAGGAGTTTTGTGAGTGTTTGTTGACAATTATTTTTGTGAGGGATTCTAGCGGTGTCTAGAATTTGAGAGAGAATGTCCTTATCTCAAAAGAGGACCATTGTATCTTGCTTATTCATATTCTTTTCTTATCAATAAAAATCTGTTGGTTTTTGTTGGCTGTTTTTTGATACAGAGGCATATCAAATTGGTATCAGAGCAATTTCTAGGGACCAATGATTGGGAGAATAGTTGAGGCGTTGGAAGAAAAGTTGGAGGGAAAAGTAGAGCAGCTGTGAACTGATATGAGATCGTTGAATGAGAGTTTTTCAACGATGAAAGGAAGGCTTAGGAATTTGGAAGATATGATAAAGAAAAAAATCGAGATGCACTCGAAAGCTTCACCGGTGATCCTAGGGCTGAACTAAACGGAAAGAAAATTCTGGATAAGATGATGAGAAATCTCATGTAGATGTGATTCAAAACTCCACCGACGGTTCCAATTGCTAACCCTAATCAAGATTTGATTGGGATTCCCTAGGTCGAATATAAAGGAAAAGAGATCAAACGGGAAGAGTTCGATGAAGAGAGCTCCTTCTATCAAGAGCCACCTACTAAGGTTTCGATATAGGGGAAATAGGGTTCTTTGTTGTGTGTGTGTGTGTGTTGGGGGGAAGAACGGAGTTTTATGGTGAAGGTGATAGGGTAACCGACAACTTTGGGAGGCCGTTTGGGCAAGGTGAGTGGACAACTAAAGGAGGAGGTGGACGAGCCGAGCTATGGGGAATGGATCATGGGAGGAGAATGGAAGAAATGTGGGATTCCCACCCTCGATACATTGGGGAAACATGGAAGGATCACAACAACTATTACACTAGAGGAAACTATTGGGTTGGTGGCAATCCTAGAGTGAGAAAGTTGAAGGCGCAAATAATTGAGGACAAGTCCGTCCTAGTCACAATTGATCATCATGAATGTGATTCTTTGGATTCGAGTAATGCTCTTTAGATGTCCTTAAATACAAAGGAAAAGGTGATCTCTGATCTAAATATGTAACTTCATAAAAAGGAAACCACTTTGTCAAATGAATGACAACAGTACATGAGCGAGATAAGTTGAATGCCTTGCTCAATGAAAAGGATGCTACTCTAATGGAAACAAGTAAAGAATTGCAAGAAAGACCCACTGCTAAAGTTGCTGAAGATCTACGCAAACAAATCAAAATCTTGCAGGCCGTTGGGTACAATTCCATGGAGGCTTAAGATTGGGAACTAGCTACTGAGGGACAAGAGATGAGCAAGATGGAAACACTACTTCTCGACAAGAATCGAAAAATGGAGCATAAGTTGACATAATTGAAGGTCAAAATAACAGAGAAGTCAAGTTTGCTAGATATAAGTGAATCTAAGATTGCAGAGCTTACTATGAAGGAAAATAAACAAGAGAAGCTGACTTCAAAACTGGAAGAAGACATATTAAAGGACGATAATTCATCTAATTAGAAAGGATCACTATTAAATGATTGGGATATGAATGATATTGGCACTGAAGCATCTGAGGGTACTAATCGGAGACATGTATCCACAATCAAGATCAAAGTTCAATGTTGAAGGTAATTTGCAACCAGTGTGATCGTTTTCGAACAAGATTATGTAAAGCTGAAGAGGAGGTGAGGCATTTGAAGGATACCTTTCCGGCAGTTGTTACAAGGAAGAGATCGGGGACCCGATTCCATTGGGCTAGGAAAGGAACAACAATTGTTCCTGTAACTGGAACATATGGTATTATGGTTCTATATCAGAGCAATTTGGTGGAACTGGCATTAAGCTCCCTGCTTTGTATGGGTGGATTGAAAGTCAAGCTCCTAATGGTTGTTGTACTGAAGCTTGGAAGAAGAGGACCCATTGGATTGGTTCTCAAGTTTCTAATGAAGTCAACGTATTTGTTAGGGAAGCTGAAGAAGACCTCCAATCAATTCATCCTGTAATGAGGCAACATGGTAGATTGTTGGCGGTTGGTGCTAGGGGATTTCTTGCAAGGAAGTTCTTTGTTTGAGATAAGAATAACATAGCAGATTGGGATTCATTCAATGAGCTTATTCAGCCTCAGAGATATTTTGAGGGTACTTCATTTGGCAGCAAGAGGCATCCGTTTACCTTGCAAATATGCCCAAACAAGCTACTAACTGGGGGCTAAATTTTCCTGATATTGATGACGTGTAGTCACCATATCCAGGAAATTGTAAAACCTTTAAAAAGGAATTTCTCTGTACATCTTGTTGTGATACCTTAAAGGGTCCTCTAGTGAACGGGCATCCACTTTTGGGAGTTGCTCTCTGTGGACGTTGCAAATCTGTCATTGAAGAAAAGATGCAAGCCAAGAGTACTATCTCATATACTGAAATCAATGTATCAATGAGCAAGAGACGGAAGAAAAAGATAAGGAGAATCCTGGAGGACAATGAGCTTGGAGAAAAAACAAAGGAAAAATAGCAATAGAGAAGGCCCGACAAGAATATCTAAGATTTATGCAAGCACGAGCTGCTAAGAAATCCTCGGATGGACAATGCCTTCATTATACCTTGAGGACAAGGTGGTTCTTCGGAGGGGAGTATTGATACGTCAAGGGGGTATAGGGCCACCTAGCCGGCCCAAACTAGCAGTAACAACAAGAAGGGCAGCAACAACAACATCTGGGGAGGCGACAGCAGCAGCAGGAGAAGACCTGGACCAACCCAGCTGGCCGGTATAGCAGAAGCCGAACCAGCCCAAGGGTTGGGGGGAACCAGGGAAGAACCAACGGGGGATTTCGGCCCCACTTGTGGGGCCCAGGGAAGCTGTAATCCATTATGTAAGGAGGATAAATTAAGGAAGAAATATTTAAAGAGGGTTTGTTTGTTTAGAAAATGTTTCCTAATTGTGCTTAATTATATTTAGGAAGGTTCCGAGTCAAGAGAGAGTTGTTTAGGAAAGTTTCTAATTAAGAAAAATTATTTAGAAAGATTTTCTAAATCATATTTAGTTGTTTAGGAAGGTTTCCTAAATCATGTTTAATTATTTAGGAAGGCTATTTATTTAGAAATGTTTTATAAATTATGTTTATGCTGATTAGGAAGGTTTTAATTATGTTATGTGTTCTAGGGCTATTTAATGGGGAGTTTATCTATGGTTTAGAGGATGCTATTGAAGATTTTGTAAGTGTTTGTTGTCCACTATTTTTGTGAGGGATTCTAGTGGCGTCTAAATTTCGGAGAGAAGGTCCTCTCGAAATAGAACTAATGTATCTTGTTTATTCATATTTCTTTTCTTATCAATAAAAATATGTTGCTTTGCTTAAATTTTCTTGGTTTGTTGGCTGTTTTTTATACCAAAGCGTATCAGTGATTAGTGATTAGATTGGTATTTATGGTTTTAGCGATTATTTTGAGGCAAGAATCGATCCAATAACTGAAAACCAAAATTTAATAATCAAGACCAAAATATAAAATCTGAAATAAAAACAAAACTAAATAACATAAAAAAAAATTGGTTCGGTTTGGTTTTTCAAATTTAACCAAATAATGCATAACCCTAATAAAAACACTTGTACTATGAATGTTTAGGCAATGTTTTTATCTCCTAGCTTTAAGAGAATGATTTGCTAAGAAAATTGAACAAGTCCTTTCAAGGGTGGGTGAGTCCCCAGTCTTTTTACGCCATCATGTTCTATACCAAGCAAATACTTTAAATCTTTGGGATAAATCATGAAACCAAATTCATCATACAAAAATCATAATATCCTATGAAACAAAACATCATCATAATTAATTTCATAATGAAGGAAAAAGAAGCCTAAAAAAACTAACCTTCTTGGTAGCAATAAGCTCTGCTTCTAATGCATCTACACGGCGTACGGCAGCGTCAAGTAACTCCTCTTTCTCATAAGGCATCTCAACGCGCTTTGTCTGAAGTGAGTCAACCTTTACTTCAAGCTCTCCGAGCCTTCTTGTCACAGAAGAAAGGAGTTCTGCTTCTGTGAACTCTGGAGTTGGGGCAGGAAGGCGAGATTCCTCTTTTGGAATATTATCTAGTGTAAAAGGAGAATAGCTGTAAGCAGGATCTAAAGAACTCTCTGGAAGCTTCTTAGTCATGGTGATAGTTAATGAGCGAAGCACAGTGAAGACTGCCATAATGAAAGCCATGATCATGGCCACAAATCGATCTCTGACTCCAAAAGGCTTTGGAAAGTGAGCTGAGGGAGGAAGGCCATCTGCAATGGCAGAGAATCGGATGTTCAGCAAATAGTTCTCAATGATGCAGGAAATAGGTATATAGAACAACGTGGAAGTTAAGAAAATGTAGACATAGCACCGCATGTAATACACATTACAGAAAGAATGAACAGTGAAAAGGGAATGATACTGTAGACAAATCTTATAGTATACCAGATCAGCATCATAATTAGGCGTATATTCAATTCTTTGAAAAACATATTAACATGAGAATACAAGAGAAAATAAATAAATTTGCAGAACATCACAACATGCAAGTAACTGAAAAGCCTCTCAATGTATCACAATTTAATCTTTGAAGATTTCAATATATTCAATGTATCACAATTTAATCTTTGAAGATTTCAATATATATATATATATATATATATGCACACGGATGCCTGTGTGACTGTTGTCCATTTACACAAACAATTATTCCAAGATGAAGATGAATTTTCATTTGCTAGCGTTTTATGCATGTGCAAATGGGGAAAAAGTATAAAGCATTTGAGAACATAATGATAAGGAGAAGACGCGAATGAAAAGCGACACACACTTTGCATGATAAAATCAAAATCGCTAACCTCTTGGATAACGGGATTTTTGTTTATTAGAAATATTGTTCCTCCATCCTGCATCTACAGTTTTGTCAACAATAGGAACACAATCATCCACGTCAGAAGACATGACAGATGGGGTTACTACTCGGATAACTTTGGCCTGCAAAAACACAAAAACTGCATGAAAATACAATAAAATCTGAAGGTCTGTGCATAAGACGAAAAAAAAAAAACCAACAATGAAGCTGCATGATAGTTTTAAAGTATGTTTGCAGAATTTTAAGTTCTTAATTTGTTTGCAGTAGCAGAATGTTAAATTCCTCATATGTTTGCAGAATGTCAAGTTTCAAGAAGAACAATATTGCATAACACATTTGCTATCTATCATAGGTTTGCTTTACAAAAATTAAACAAGGAGAAAATTCCATTTATAGTCAGAAAGAAAGTTTAATTATTTGTAGTAAATAATAGTAAAAAATTTTCATGCTGCAAAACCAAATATACTGCAGCAGTTAAGACTGGCCACACGCAATGAAGCAGCAGCAGCACCAAATAAGGCCTTCTATGTTCTTGGCGCTATCTAAATCCATAGACCCTATGAAGATGTGAATGATCCACTCACAATGCTGGTAAAACTTCTGAATACATTGATGACAATTTGAGTAGATTATTTCGCATTAAAAGATGCAGACCTCCACTATTTAATTGAATATATCCAAGTATAACCTCAACTATACATTACACAACTTAGATGACAAAATAAGATATAGCTATTTTCTATAAATTTTTTGCTATTTGACATTCATATAAAATCTACTATAATAACAACAAATTATGTTTTTGGGTTCATTTTCTAAAAATGTTACCGTATACTGATAACTTCAAATGGCTAAAATGATCTAGGATCTATTGAATTTATATTTTGGTGTATCCAAGTCAAACAAACAATTCTAGACCTGTATTTTCTGCAATTGCATACTTGAAGCCTGGATTTTCCCAGATATCTTTTCAGAGAATGTTATGTATTTATTCAGATTTAAGAATCTAAAAAGATTCGTTGATGCTTTATAGGCATGATAGTCTGTTTGTTTTAAAATTTTCAAATTAAAAAAATAAAAAAGACTAGTGAAACATTCCAAATTCACGATTAACAAATGAAATAATCTATCAAGTAGTTATGATTTAAAAGATGAATACTATCTGCTATTTTCTATTCATATTTTTACCAATCTGTAGGTGCATTCTTATAAGAACTAGGAGCATATGATTTTATTATGCAACCAAGGAAACGCTTAACAATAAGGCAAAGCCAAAACTCAAGAAAAAGAACAGCTCAAATTTTTCAGAAAAAGAAACTTGCCTCTTCACGCAAAGGTGTCAACTGAGGATTAGAACCGTAAGCCATTGTTATTTTTGGAGAATTTACATATTCTGCTTCTGACCCAGATTCTGCTGTAGATGTATCACCACTTCCTCTTATCTAGTCCAAGGAGAAACAAAAACCTCATAATTAATGTAAATACAAATTAAATTTCAGATAATCCGAGTTAAGGAAATGGTATCTCACTCTAGGATAATGTGGTTTCGCATATGCAATGATTTTTCCCTCACTGTTGGAGACTGTAACAATCTGTCTAGCACAGTGCACTTCACCACTAAGGACCATCTGAATAAAGAGAATGAATAAGATTTTACAGATCATATTAGCAATATTAATAACCAATGGCTTTTAAGAGAAAAGGAAAACCTTCAATATATGAGGGTCTTTCCATGGGCCCTTGTCAGACTTCATGCATCCACCTTGATCAGCACATGTACAACAACCGCCAAGAAATTCAGGCAATTCACTGCACAATCAGAAAACCAAAACTTAGAATCATACCAACACTGAGACGACAACAAAAACTATAACTAAAAGCTTACCTGGAATCAATTATATCAAGAAGCTTACTCTGATACTTGGTTCCCAGCACCTGAATTTGAAAATTTCATTATTTTGGTAACTCAAAAGCTGCTTTTCATTTATTATGATTTATTGGTATTGATGTTCCAGAAATTTTTTATTGCGCAGCTATTGAAGATTATATTTAAATTTTTTAGAACTTTTAAATGTAATAAAAATATTAATGATTTTTAAAAAAAATTAAACAGTAGTTCGAGCCGACGTGCGAGCTCACAAGCCGAGCTTCATCAAACTCGAACTGGACTCGCGAGCCGAGCTTATCGAGCTCACTTACACCCTTAATTGCGATTGACAAACCATTGCACTTACATGAATTTTTGATGAAGTTTTGGGATCAAGGAATGACTTCACACTGTTCCAAAGCAGTTTAAAACCTGGGCCAGCATTGATGATGAACATTTGATGCAGCGTCTGCAAAATACAACAGCCAGTAAATCCCCGCTAAAGATAATTCCCTGATAGTGTAAATTTCTTTAATATAAATTCTGAATGTTAATAATAATACTAATCATAGTGGAAAAAGTTAAAAATTACGGATTATAAAGGAATAAAACCTGATACCTCAGGGTAGTTGTCTCCATCAATTTTCTGCAATCGCATAATTAATTCACGAGCAGTCTTGGTAAAATTTTTAAAGCCCTGCATATCAGATTAAGTGTCACAAGAAACATATAGCCAATCTGATCATTAAGGTTATGGTGCATGCATAAGTTGATAACATACCACGCCTTGAACATCTAGTATTGTTGTGTTAGAGTCTATGTGCCTTTTGGCAGCAATTGAACATGCCGGAAATTTGACTTGAAAACATCTCTCAAACTCCTTAACATGATATTTTACATATCGTTCCATGGTTGTTACTTGCATGAGTTTATTGGGATCAACTTTTCCAAGCATTTCAATGTAAACAGGTCTTCCCTCCTTATCCACACCATGATAACCATGTGGATAGTACTTTAGAACTTCCTCTAACTCAGCGTACTCAAAATCCTGATGAAACATAAGCTGCAGTTACTGCTTGATCTGATCATTTTAACATGTTAAAATATGCTGAGAGGGGGGATGCAAAGCCAGAAAAATGAAAATAAAAATTTGCAACATCAGTTTCAGCATAACAGTAGAACTACCACAGCTTAAGTTTTACAATGAAACATTCAACGAGGAAAAAAGAGGAATAGAAATATTTGACAAAAAGTCTAAAATGAAATAAACCAAAAGAGAAAAGATGAAAGGTAGCCATAAAACAAGCTGGCTATCCCTTTTTTTAACAAAGGATGGCCCTTACAGGGAAAATCTTGGTTCTGCTAAGGTTGCTTATTTCAAATCCTACCCAAATCACACTAAAGGGAATCCTCATGCTTGGTACGCCCTTTGATCATGCAGATAACAATTGTATTACTTCTTTGGCAGATTACTTCATAAGAACATAGAAGGCATTACCCATCTTAAAAAAGGCACTTGAACATAGGAAAGTTGTTGCAATACCTTCTATCAACTACCAAAAACAATATTTAACAAAACTTCAAATCACCTCCCTGCCCCTCACTAATGATCATTTATTCAACATTATATTACAAAAGATAAGCTGTATACTATTACCCAAATCAACAATTAAAGTTTGCCTAACTTGTGCACCATATAAACAACAACACTTCTCTTAGATTCTAGCTTCATTGGAGAATAAGAAATTGTTGATTACCTCAGCAAGGCTGTCAACACCAAATTCCTTTCTCCATTGAATCATATCAGTCCACATGTGCTTCGCTTTTTCAATATCAAACTTCCTTGCTTTAAGAAATCTGAGAGTGCATATAAAAAGGCACAATTAGAATGGAAAAAAACAAGTCCAGCAACAACAAAGGGAAAAACAGCTAATATCTAATACTAGAAGAAATTATCTAATAATACATGGACCATTTCCCTAGAAACACGTGAAAGTATAAGAATGAATTACCAAATGTGCTTGAATGAAAGGCAGTAAGATAACTAATTCTGTCGTAATATTTATAAGATAACTAATTCTGTCATAATATTTATAAAGAAGGCCCAACATCAGCTGATATTTCTTTAACTATTTAGCATGTTTCATAGATCTAAAGACAGAATACTTCTTCAAAGCTTGTGAGCTACATGAACTAATATGAGGAGCACCAACATCCATATATAAGGCAATTATAACCAAAGGTTAGCACGTAAAATAAAATCTGCAAGTTATAAGTCCCCAAGAAAGAGTAACTCTTCTAACTTTTGTAAGCCACTCACAGAACAACAGAAATTTAATGTTCAAAGTCCAAAGGTCTTAAAAATTTTCTCAAAAAATATCACTATCTTCCTTGATTTACATCCTACAAGCATGAAATGACACAACTTGGGAAAAAACATGTAAACAATCTAAGATTGGCGGTTCTTTTCAGGTAACAGTAAATTTACATGCTGAATAAAAGAAAGAAAAAAATTCCAAAATGCCTATGAAAAAAAAAAAAAAACTAGACAAAATTAACTGAATGAGATTCACAAATCACCTCAACATCATGTGATAATCATCAAGCTTTGAGGGTAATAGCTCATCCATGATCAGGGATTGGCGAAATGCATCAACAGCTTGTAGCTCCTCAATGTCCCTCACATCTTCAATTGAAACAGATAGGACTCTGCTGTCATTTCTTTTCTTGCTGCTTTTTTTCCTCAAAGAATGCCGAAATTTAGTTGAGGCATTTATTGCCTTTTTCTTCAGAGATCCAATCCTTGTCCTTCTATCATCTCCTGAATTTTCAATATCAGACTTACGCTCTTTTCTTCCATCTTGCCCAGAACTTCCCTCGAAGCCTGCATAACAATTGAGATAAAAATCAACACATTTTATTCGAAAAAAATCCCTTAAACTATTGAGAAAATTTCTCTGTGTGATCTCAAACAAATTCAAATACATGACATTCTGAAGGGTAAAGCATCTCATCATTCAAGAAAATATATTTGCACTTAACCCAAAAAAAATTCAACATACTTAAATTCAAAGATAATAAAAACAAAATTTTAATGGCATGCCACTCTAAACATGTGATTTAACAGCCATTTTTAATTTTTACAACCATATCATTATAATCTATACCTAATCCATTATGTAGTAAACTTTCATTAACATAATTTAGCTTTCGATGAATTAAGTAAACCCTAATCCTAGTATAGGCTTGGGGACCTGATCGAAACAGCTAAACAACCCTGTCAACAATTGGGTTTGGCCAAAGTATCTAACACAAGTCTTAAGTTGACCCACTCAAGTTGCTTAAATGTACTTACAAGTCAAGCTTAGGATCCATTTGAGGCAACTTTCATAGCTTCGTTTTCAAGAAAACAATCACAATTCTGCTTGGCCACAATTCTCATGTTCATATCTTATAAGCTGAGTACCAGTACTTCAAATATTTAGAGTTACACACTACAAAAATCCCTAATAGCAATACAATGTGTATAAACTCGAACAACTTTACAAAGGATCTGGTCAACAACTAGAAACAATTTGTACTGAACCTAAGATTTATTCCAGATTGAGCAAAACAATGAAGTAATTGCTTAAAAAGGAGACAGATTGATGGCAATTGTACATTCGAAAAGGCATTACAGTAAGAAACATATAAAAATGGATTTTCTGATACCAAGAACATTTTTTAGTTATCATTAATGTAAAGCAATGACTCAGAAACATGATCCCCCACTTTAATGATTATAAAACTAATATGGTATCTTTATTATGCTAAACCATTCAGTGCAAAATCTTCAACGAAAAAAAAAAAACATCATAAATAAAGCTCATATGTGCCAATACAACCTTAATATCTTCATTAATAAACTGCAACAAAAGATTTTCAATTATATGGTTGTTATTAGAGAGTAAATTAATAAGGGACATCGAATCCTCCACAAGCAATAGAAATTAAGACGTATAACAACGCAATGACATCTAGACCTAAACAGAAATAAAAAATCAAAACTTAAAAGAGCCCCCAAACTTCAGCTCCTTGCCCGAGGATGAAAGAAATTTCATTGCAATAGAAATAGAACAAAGGCATCATAGCATGTCATGGTTTCCAGAAAAATCAACCGGAAAATAGGAAGGAAATTTCAGCTTTTATTCCGTCCTTCATAGCTTTGATTTATTTCCTTCAAAACTGTAATTTTAAGCTAGTCACATTATTACCACATAAGAATACAAATCAACTAAATCAATCAATAGATCCCCCCTTCTGAAAAGCCAATAAACAAGCTGACGAAACACGTATGATAGAGGACTAAAACAAAATCAAACAATATCCATAATAGAATAAAGCGCCTAAATTTTTCAGAAAAGGGCAAAGGAACTGAAAGACGGGAGGACTCACATGGCCTGGCGAAGCGATCGAGCGGCCCCGACATTTTCCGGCAAGTCAAGGATTCCCGGATAGAAACAACACAATCATATGAAGAGCACAAGCCCTAGATAACGAATAGCAATCCGTAAGGATGGAGAACCAGTCAGAGAAGGTAGGACGGTCTAAACAATAAATGGAGACTCACGTGGATACTAGTAAGAAATTTTTATGTATTTAAATATCTCGGATTTAAAATTTAATATTTATTTATATGAAATTTTGATTTTTATGTTAAATAAAAATATATAATATATATACGAACGATTATAAATTTTTGCACACTCACAATTTTTCAATTTGAAATTGGATCTAAATTCTCAATTTTTAGAATTGATATTGTTATCTCATTAAAGGTTATGTTCAAATTCTAAATGTTTAGAATTTCAAAAGTGTAGGCTTATCTCGTCAAATTTTTTTATTTTATTTTATGGGACTATCTCACATATATGACTTATTTAACATTTTCAATATCTTTCACTTTTAGAAATCATAAAATGTGTTATTGTAAGCAATACTCAATGAATCAACATATTTATATATAAATAAACTGGAATGAAATGCTATCATAAACATAAAAAATGTGAGATTGTAATTATATAAAATTTTACTATTTATTATGACATCGTTTGGATATCTCACCTCATTTTTCAGAACAATCGTTCTTTTCTTCAACATTCAATTGTAGTAAAATATTTAATTAGTCAAATGAGAAGATCTTCTATTTCCCCGTTGAGAAGAATACAATCTCCTTTGTAGTTAGCGCAGCGAAGATGAATAAATATTTAAGAAATCGTGAGTTAGTATTTTTAGCTAAAATGGGGTGTGATAATGGAGACTCTTAAAAAATATCAATCATGATTGTTCAATCATTATCAAAGATGATTTAATCATGATTCAAGATTGTTTAATAGAAGTTGAATGCTATTCGAATTTGGTTCGAATATTCCTAATTTGTGTGGTGTACTATGTATGCAGATGCTTAACCTAACCCTGCTAGTTGAGATACATTTTAGTGTTTGATCATGTCTTATACGAATTTATTCCAATACATGCTCAAACTTATATTCGACCTTTCATCGTTCTTGTCAAACTATCTTTGAATATGTGTCAAAGAAGGTTTGATTAAATATTTGAACAAGTTTCAAGTATTTTATAAAATATTTGAATAATATCTTATAAGAACATATTCGAACACTTGAACATATTTTTGACCCTTCATCGATCATGTCAAACTATCTTAGAAATTGTGTTAAGAAGTAAATTTTCAAACAATGCTTCATATGAATTTGTTCAAAGATATACTCAAATTTATCTATTGACCCTTCATCAATCATGTCAAAATATCATCAAAGATGTGTCAAAGAAAGTTTTGAGTAAGTATTTGAACAAGTTCCAAGTATTCATAAACTTTTTTAAATAATGTATTATACAATATTCAAATACTTACTCAAATATACCTTCGATCATTCATCGATTGTGTTAAACAATATTTGAAGATGTATCAAATAAGATTTGATTAAATATTTGAATTAGTTTTAATTATTTTTATTAATTATTTGAACAACCTTATATTTATGTACAGGGTAAGTTTTAAATATGCTGATATGACACTAAGTCTTAAAGTGGTTATAGTTGTGATGCTATGGTGCAAGCAAAATCTTAGTCAACAATTGTTGCAGTAGAAGTAAAACTTGCAACATAAATCTTAAGGGGGTCGTTGTAGCTTAAATTCAATAAGAACATTTTGTGGTGCGAATCTTAGATAAGATGATCTAATGAAAAGATGATTGTGATTTTGGTATTGTAGGAGACTAGTATGAAGTAGTTAATATAGTAGTGATAGTAGAAAGACGAATAAAAGTTATGGAACATAAATCTAGCGGAAGCCTTAATGTGACAATGATTGTAGTGTAGATATTATGGTGCATGTTTTAATAAGTTATGGCTATGAAGCAAATGAAGGTTGTGGCCCAAGCCTTGATGTTTAGAGGATTTATGTGGCCTTAAGTTCTTAGAAAAAAATCTCCCTTGAATACATAGATTAAGGGGTTATTTTTTAAATATTGAGAAGTGTATCTCAGTCTCTATCTAAACTATTCTTAATAGTTATTAATAAGGAATAGAGTAGAATAAACTATAATTAGATGATGTTATCCCTGAGATGGCCAAATCAGTTGCCTATATAAGAACTAATTTTTGTGGTCGATGAATATTTGACAGTAGCTAGTGACATTCATATATTTAATCAATAATATAAATATATCATATTATAGATCTCAATGCCATGATAATATTGATGGTGATGGATTGAAGCATCAGTGTTAAGTTAATAGGAATAATTGTAAAAAGGTTTTTCACTTATAGAGTTGTCCGAAAATGAAGAAAATGTCTGTCATTATTTTTGCATGAATATGCTCTATTCAAGAGGAGTTAAGAGGAGTATTTTGTTGCAAATAATTTACAAAATTTTGGCATATCAGTCGCAGTTGATACAAGAAGTCAACACTTTCTAAATGATTTGTGTAACAAATAGAATGCAATAGTTAATTAAATTGCATCTACATATCAGTCTAAGTGAGATAAAGGCCAAGGGATTGATTTGGTGTCCCTTTATCATCATCATGAGAGTAATATCCAAGACTGACAAGGCGATCAAGCTAGGCTAACTAGTTTGTTTAGGCTCAACCAAATTTGTTTGAACCAATTAGAGCCCATTTGGACTCTGAATCTTATGACTTGTGTATTTACATACTCGGTGCATTAAGTTAATCCTGGATATTTGCAATACCTTGAGATTATCTCATATGTAAATTTGTCATTTAAAGTATGATTTAGCATTAGTTCGATAATTATTGTTGTCTTGAGATTCACATGTTATATCAACATTTATGCTTGATCAGAAAGGAACTTTTATAACCTAATTATAATATTAATTGTGATATTCTATTATCAAAATCTAATTAAGATGTTAAACTATTAGTTTAGCCTCTATAATTGAAATCATAATACTCTATCTTGAAACAAAGTTTGAATTAAGGAGTTAAGTTATATGAATTATTGAAGAAATTTTAAATTTCAAATTAATTAATTAATAATTTATCCCTTAAAGTATGGTTTAAATTAAGGATGAGCTATAATAATGATAGAATTTTAATTTTAAAGTGGATATGATTAGCGGCATAGAAGACTTTATTAAATTATTTTACTCTTATAATTACAATATAATGCATATAAATATGTGATAACATTATAATAGAAAATGAGCTAGTGACTCTCTCATATGAGAATTTTGAAGGGTTGCCTATAATGTAATATTTTGTTTTTTATTTCAATCATAAATGAAGCATGCAATTTTCTTTCATTATAACCTTTTTTTTCTCGAATGTTCTTATTACTGTATCTCCACTATCCACTAATCTATTTCCTACACGTTTAGACTTGACCTCCAATATTTATATCTTCATTCATTACCTCCGTCATTTTTTATCATAAAACTATGAAGAGTTGTAAATTTTTTTTTTAAAAAAAAAAATTTATGCATTTGACATATAATATAAAGTTTGAAGCCACATATTTTTAGAACTCCAAACCAAAGCAAATCATCGGCAAACAAATCCTAGCATAAGAGGTGCAAAGTTTGACAATGATCCTAAGTTGTTGTCTTATTATAATCACATCATTAAAACATTCAATTGATGAATTATGAATTTAAAATTTACATTTGTCATCATATAATAATACATGAAAAACATCTATTGCGCAATCTCAATGTGAGACTGGATATAACCCTCCTTAAATTCATCAGATTAAGGGTGTCAAAATGGGTTGATGATTCGGGTTTGGGTTGGACTCAAAATTGACATGACCTGAATCCAATCAACCCAAATCCGATCATTTTAAAGAATGAGTCAAAAAATTATAACTCGAACCCTACCTGCAAGCAACCTGAATGATATGAATTAATTCAACCTGTTAACCCGTTTTGTTAAATAAAACAAATCTTACTAACTATAAAGCTTAAAATATTTGATAAAAAAATAGAAGATTATACTCATAAGTAAAAATAAATTTAATGAAATAAATATCAAACGAGTCATTTTCAAATAAATAATGGATTCATGGGTCAGATCTCAAAGCTGACCCATTTATTAAATGAGTCGAAAACCCAACTTAAAACCAACCATTTTATCATCTAGACTTTTCGGGCAGGCTCAAATTGAATTATTTGATCGAATCATTTATTGACACCCCTACATCAAATATTTTGAAATAGATGAAAGAAAAAAAAAACATTATTCTAAATTTACGTGTAAATGTAATAATCTATCATTACGAATATTATACAAACCAACTTTATATTATTACACTGACCCACACTTCCAAAGCATAATAAGTCCCCTCTTACGCTATGATATAGATAAAAGCAAAGCAGCCAATGGGTGATTATTTTAGTGCATAAGTCATCTTCCTGTCGGCCGCAAGCACCTATTCCTTTGCTGTGCTGCTCGAAATCAAAGACTAATTAATCAGCTTTATTAATTAACCATTAATACAGCTTTATGACATCACTATCTTATCTAATTACGCGTTAAGATTTTCTTAATTAGGATGATTTAGGTGGGGCGTCTTCTTCTTCTTTTTTATTATTTTTAATATTTCCTTGTGTGTATTATTTATTTAATTATTTATTCAAAATTAATGAGCTAATAATTACATGACATTTTTTTTTATCAATTGGGTTTAAATAATATTCATGGTGTCTTTCTCCATCAACAATTATCACGTCCTTTGTCCGGACGTAAAGCTACGTCCGGCCACCAATAACATGCCGCCGCGTGCTCTTACTCTTTATCGCGCGGTCCGACGCTTGACCCGGATCGGGACCCGGGAATGCTATGTTCGCGTATTGAGAGGTATTACTTGGTATTTGCTCGGTATTGCTAGGTATTGCTTGACAATAACGAGAAATGCCGCTCTATGAAGACCAATATCGAGCAATACTGAGTTGTACTGACTCGGTATTTGCTCGGTATTGATTATTGCCGAGCAAAATCGAACAATACATAGCAATACCGAGCAATACCTAGCAAAATCAAGAAATACCGAGCAATCCTGGGTCCGTTCCGGGTTGAGTTGCCGGGACGCGCGGTAAATAGTGAGAACGCGTGGCGCGATTCTAGTGACGGCCAAATGTAGAACTACGTCCTCTGACCAGACAAAATAAAAGTTCCTTTCTCCACTGCTTTCTTTGTGAAGTGACATAACGCTCATATTGTGTATGAAGGAGGATCACTGAATGACAATTGTGGTCCATATTGAACTCTTAAGTTACACGTATTTTTATAAGTTAATTTGAATAATTGATTTATAGGGGAAAAAAAAGGGTATAATGTTCAGCTGGAGCAATTTAACCGTGACAAATTAACTGTCTTTTTTAATAATAATGTTCCACATGGCCCACGCCTTTTATAATAATATGACTTCTTTTATTTGAGACAATTTTATTATTATTTTTTATAACAATTTTTTTATATAAAAATTTCTATTTTAATAACATAAAAAATAGTAAGAAAACTGTCTCAAATAAACCTTCATTTTTTGTTGAACTTTTAGGATATATTTGTAATAGCTTTCTTACTATTTTATTTTTTAAATTACAATCATAATTTTTATTTATCAGTTGATTTTAATTTTTTTTATAATAATTAGCTGCATTTTTACATTAGCTTTAAAAATTTAATTTTATGATTATCTTTAAGAAAAATTATAATTGTCCAAATATACCTTTATTTTAATAATCTTCTTTCTTTGCTTGTTTTCTATTTCAAAATATAATAGTTTTTAGTTAAAATATTTCTATTTCAAGACTTTAGAAAGCAGTAAGAAAATAGTCCCAAACAAAGCCTTTATCTTTTTGTTGGACTTTTAGGATCTATTTGTAACACCTTTCTTTCTATTTTATTTTTCAAATTACACTCATAATTTTTATTTAGCAACTAATTTTTCATTGATTTAAAAAAATATTTAAGTAAAATATTTAAGAAAAAAAATATTGAATGAACCATTTTTGAGTTAAAAGTGGTTCGCTAATCAACTCAAATCCGACTCTTTTAATAAATAGAACGAAAAACTCAACTCAAACAAAAATTCTTCCAACCCCACAAATAGCATAATCAATCCACATAGAAGAGGGAATATAATTATTGCTTCAAAGAAATACTAAAAATTCACGTGAGGATTTGATATAATTCCTATCAATTTATTGTTCAGATTTTGTTTGAAACGACGTTTTTATGGCTTCATAAAACATTTTTTTAGCACAAAAATTAAAATTTTAATGCTAAAAAATTGCTTTAAAAAATAGAAAGAAAGCCGTCCCAAATAAAGCCTCAATGAAATATGAGAATTCAATGAAATATGAGAATTCCATGAATTGAATTCCAAATTTTCAACCATTATTAAAAAGAAAGAAATAAAGAAAAAAAAAAGAAAATTAATAAAAATAGTCAAATTTATACTGTTCAGTAATTACTTACTGTTAATTTTCTATTGACAAAAATCTATAATTTTGGAATGACGACTCTGAAAAGATGTCATGCAGTCTAATCTTCTATAAAGGAAAACTATATCTCCCTGACTTTTTCTTTTATAGCATCAAAGCTTTATTTTAATTGACATCACATGCTTCAAATAACATCAAACTTAATCTCGAAGGCACTTCGAAATTGGCATTCTCTTTTTTTTTTTCTCTCCTCCTCCCATTGAAGTTCCTGCTGAAGAACAATAAGTTTTCAGTTGTTTAAATATTATATTAATAATCATTATCATATGCTCTGGTCACGCCTGAAATATCAGGCGGCCACTTCTTGTAAAAGTTATGACTGCGTAATACTTAGTTTCGTTTGTGACGGCTTTATTACTGTTTCTTAAAGCAAAAAAGACTGATTTAAGAAGCAGTAAGAAAACTGTCTTAGTTGATCAAGCCCGTAGATCGCTATCCACTATGAGACTACATGTAATATACTGATAGTAGATGAACTTAAGCCTTATGAAAACTCTTCTATATTCCAACCTATGAGAGTAAGATGAACTTTTAATTGTTTAGGGTTTGAAGTCATTAACAATTGAATTGAGTACTAAGTTGTATTTGTTGAAGTGAGGATAGTGGTCAATATCAAAGCAAAAAAGTTGACCTTTATAGAAATTCCTATTTGATAGTCTATTAATTTATTGATATTTAATAAGAGCAAGAATAAGAGCAAGATGATCTTATTCTATGTGGTGTTTGGTGTAAAATTTTAGCTGTTATTTGTGAGACATCTACAAATTAATGAATAATCAAGTCAATGTTATAAATAAGATGATCATGAACTTAATGAAAATGAAGCCAACCACCTAGAAATGAGCCTCAACATAAGAGCAATTTGTTAACATTACATAACTTATTATGTTATCATGAGAAAGATACTCTTTGCTTTGGCTTTTAGATCAAAAGTGGCAACTTTAGAGAAATCTCTAACAAGTTAGGTCAAAAATTCAATGCTATAATGATGACACTAAAAATATGCTTGTAGGCTTGGGAAGTATATACTGCCTCGAAGGGTAAATAAAAACAACTCATATGTTTATTGGAAGAATGATGGCGTTGTGTGTAAGTAACTAAACAATATTTATTTACATTTGGAATTTGAGTGTCTTATATGTGCAAGCTTCTATGGTTAAAAATATTATAGGTGCAAGCTTTTATGGTTAAAAATATTATAGGTGCAAGCTTCTATGGTTAAAAATATTATAGGATTCAACTTCTAAGAACATTCTTGATTAAAATTGTTGCGGACTAGAATATACGCGGCGATAGAGTTAGAAAATTTCCGTCTCAGCATTGTACGAATATCTAGCACGCAAACAGGGGAGAAATAATAACGCCTGTATTTTTAAGTGGAAAACCCTGGAAAAGGAAAAAACCACGGGGCCACGCCCAATTGAAATAATTCCACTAATGTTTGCTTGAGGTGCAAGAGGCTGACTCGTCCTTAAAATTTAGGACGATCATATTATAATGCTTCACTTCCGAATTGAAATCCGATTACAAATAAGTTGTGTATCCGAGCTGAATTCAGAGTCACTTAGAATTCCGACGTCACTTGGAAATCGGTCAGAGTTCCGGCGTCACTTGGGCGTCGGGTAGAATTCCGGCGTCACTTCGGCGTCGGGTAGAATTCCGGCGTCACTTGGGCGTCAGGCAGAATTCCGACGTCACTTGGGCGTCGGTTAGAATTCCGGCGTCACTTGGGCGTCGGGCAGAATTCCAGCGATGGTCGAGGAGGAGTTTCTTCCCTCCTATCCTTTTCTTCTTATTCTTCTCTTATTCTTCTCTTCTTCATCTTCTTCCTTCTTCTTCTCTTCTTCTTCTTCTTCTTCCTTGGGTCCCCTCTCAAGAGAAATGAGGGATCTATTTATAGATATTATGGAGTGGTATGACCTGTAAATAGGCGAGAGATCAGGAGTAAATTGGGAGTTGTTGGATGGACGGTCGATATTGAATCCCTTGATCATGTACCATTTGTCAGACATTTGAAGGTCTTAATGATGTTGGAATTCAACAATCTTGGGCTCATTGGATTTGTCTCGTCGATCTGCTCTATTCGACTATAAGCATGCACGTCATGTTTTGAAACCGTTTGTTAACTCAAATTGTGGTTCAAATTTTCCAACAGCTTTTCGGGTCCTTGATTTGGACTCATTTGGGCTCGGATTGAGTCGAATTTGGTATCGTTGGGTTCATATTTACAAGACGCTCAGTTTGACTGCAACTTTGCTAAAATCGGATTTCAGGTGATCCCATATTTAACTTTTGAAGTTTCCAACTTTATTTTTGCCTCGAGATTCGTGCCCGATCAAGATAATTTTTTGATGATATATAAAAAATCACGACTAATATATATATATATATATATGTTAATGCTTAGCTTTAAGGGTTATATTTATGAATACAAATGAGTTTGGCTCAACTTGAGGAAAGACTAGTACATAAAGTTCAAAGAAGGATGTGTTAATAATATTTGATCTTGATAACCCATGATGCCCTAGATACTATCATATGCTAGGCACACTAATCTTTTGGAGATAGTTTATATAACTTTAAATTATTATAGCTTTTAGAATATCATTGTACACTTTCACAACAATAATAAAGTTGTTATTAGAAAGCTGCTTAGGTGAGGACTCATAATATCATTATTAAGGACATTTTCTACTAACATAATTATATTTTAGAGACATATTGTATCATTACTATTAAAATCTAATGAAAATTTGAGGTTTCACACCAAGACTCATGCATCTTAACCACAAAAAGCTAGAATTTCCTAACTCACATGGACTTAAGATCCCACCCAAAGGGTAACCAAATAGAACCACCTAATAATTTTAGAATATCATGTCACCATAATCTATTTTTAATGTAAGATGGCTGATCATCAAAATTTTTGAAGTTGAATTTATAACTTTATCACTAAAGAATATATGACTTGAGTCGGTATTACTGCAAGGTATAAGCTCTTCTTCTTCTTCTTCTTCTTCTTCTTCTTCTTTTGTTCATCTGACCTAATGTAAGAGAGCATTTACCACATGTGACTCTAAGGCATGTATATGATGTGCCTTAACTAGGCTTCTGCTAAGTAAGCCAAACTCTTATACTTGGGGTGCCTAGCCAAATGACAATACATCCTATAGTGGAGCTTAATCGAGGTTAGGTTCATTTATTTTTAAAGAATTGATCAAGAAAGTGGCCATGCATGTAGTGTTTTCCTATATATGAGTACTTGTTTTTTTTTTTTTTTTGTATTAAGAATTTATCTTAAGAGATAAACATGATCAATTAGTTTTTAATTACATCTAGTTAGAATTAAACTAAATGAGCCTAACCTAACTTGAATCAAGATTGAATTAAGTAAGTTATAACTTTGCCTAACTCAGCTCAATATATGATCAATTAGTTTTTATACACTCTTTATTTCTTCTCCCTCATTGAATTTCTATTTTTTCCCTTATAAATGTTCAATGAAAAAACGGTCATGTATCTAACTGTGCTGGTGAAATTGACCATAATTGCTAATAAAAAATTTTCATCATAACATATTCGAAGGGCCTAAAAGGTTCTAAACATTAAAAATTCATCACACTAATATTTTAGTTTTAAAAGAACAGATCGTTACTTCTCATATTCTTCCAAAAGACAAAAAAAATTGTATAATTAAAAATAAAGAGATAAAATCAAACAAAAATGATAGTGAAAATTATAATTTTCTCGTTCATAAATTCTTCATCAATTAATGGGTCACACTCACTAAATTTTTTCTATTTTTATACCTTTATCTTCTTTGAATAAGTATTTTAATTGGATATTCAAATTAAAACTTAGTATAAAATACACCCAAAATTATTAAATTTAATTTAAAACATAAATAACCAATCAAAATTTATATATTTTAACTCAAAATAAATTTAATAATTTTAAATTTTCAAAATATCTAACTTAATTTAATTTCATCATCTTTCATTTTTTCTTCTTTCATTTTTTCTCTCTTTATATAAAGCCCCGTTTTCAATATGAACTCTGTCATAAGCATTTACTTGTAGTGTGAAGTTGACGCTCGAAGGATTAGCATTTTTTTTTTCTTTCATAAAATGACAATATCTTATATCACTTTCATATAGCTTAGGAGTGCATAAATTCAAGTAGAAGATTTCAAATGGAAATTGTCTTCTCTCTATCTCTCTCTCTTCATTCATAGGTTAAACTTAAAGCGTTACTTTACTATTTTTTTAATGGAACAACATATCTACCCGCTGCTACTTTAAAGTAAGCGTTTGACGGCGTAACTAATTCTTCAGAGGAACCTAGCGAGAACACCGACCAGCATCGGGTCCACACTTGCTTTGCCCTACTGAAGAGGCGAGGCCATAGTAGAGGGGATTCGAACCTAGATTTTCAACCTTACTCGCCTACCAATCATCCTAAACTTTGGTGGGTTACTTTAATGTTTTTTGACGCAAGCAAAAAATAAAGAATGGAGTCCAATGTTGCAAAACTTCCTTCAATTTCATCTCATAAGAGAGATTTTTTTAGGTGCTGATTTTGTCAGCTAATTGGGACAGCTAGAGCAATTTTGGCATTTTGCACACTTCAAAGTGGGCACTTGGCACTCTCTTCGCACCCGTCCAGAAGCTTCTTGGGTGTTTACTCTCTTTACTTTTCTGTATAAGTTAAATACTTCAAACATGCTACTTTCTAGGAAGAAGATATTTGTCTTTTTGCTCTCAAAATTAAACTTTGGAGTAAAGAAATCAATATTTAAAAAAAAAAAAACGACCATTTTGTCCTACGGGATAGTGTGATCGCACCCTTTGCATTCGAGCCACACGAGCGGAACCCTTTCGGAGACCCACAACACAAAAATAAAGCATTTAAATAAAGAAATTATTAGAATTTAGTTGATTTTATTTAGATATATAATTTGTTATCATTGTATGCTAAAAGGGGCAGAATCAACTTCTCTTTTGAAGGTGGATAAAATAGGATCGTGAAATACGTAATCTTATATACGAAATAGAAAATTAATATTTTCTTTCTTAGATTTTGGTCAACTATATGTATTAATTGAAGATAGGCAAAATAGTTAAAATGTTTATTTTTCTAAGAAAAAAAATTTGTATGGGTAATTGCCTAGCCTGTGCTCTTCCTGATTTCACTCATAGCTAAAATATTGAGTATGTGTTTATCATCTTATAGTTATATGAAAATTTAGTATATAAATAGATGAGTGGATTGGTTTTTATAAGAGGCATAATATTTTTTATAGGAAAAAAAAAAAAACATAGAAAGGAAATATCAAAGGATGTGACTTAGCGTAACAATTCAACAATCCGGATTTAGAGTCACATTAGATGAATGCCGATGTTAAAACAAACGTCTACACCATTCAATATTGGGCGAAAATGAATGTTGGCGTTGTTAGTGGTGGACAACAATAAAAGACATCAGTTTTCAACGATGGATAATAATAGATAGTGGATGTTAGTGTTGCTTAACATTATCAGTGGTTAGAGGCAATTGATGTCAAATGGTGGTTTGTATTCATACCAACCGTGAAGGGCTGATTTCAACGATGGATGCTAACAAATATTGATGTCTGAGCGACAACAATAGCCAACAACTGATATTTGTGGTGTCAACAATGGGTGTTGATGGTAAATTGAGTAATTTTTATTGTCTTTTAAAATATTATGATGATGTCTCTATTAAAACTCTTAATAAGGACTTTATCCAATACTAGGTGCTCATTAAGAGTTGTAAGCTCATATGTCCTCTTAACATCCCCAAATACGTGGAGACCCTATACCTTATAATATTTTTTATGAGTAAATAACTTAAACCTTATGAGGCTTATGCTTTATGATTTTTGAATGAGTAAAGATATTATACCTTTTGAGGCTTATAGCTTTTAAGGGTTTTAGACGTGTAAGATCATGTATCTTTAAACATTTATGATTTTTGGGATTTTTAAATAACTAAAGATTATGTACCTTATAGGGCTCATGCTTCTAAAGGTTTGGGATGAGCAATGACTCATATCTTTGGATGAGTACATATTATATAAATAATGATGCTTATTTATTATGAGATTTTGTATGAGTGAACATATAGGCTACTTGCTCTTATAAAGACTTACCATTAAAAACTCTATTCAAAATTAGGTACCCTTTAAGGCTTTCTTACTGATATGCCTTTGAGTTTTTTAGTGAACTCTATCTAACACTTGCAAATCAGGACTTTGTCAAACAGCATAAACCTTAAGGTTTGTGCGTTTTAAAACTTTTTTTGTACATTTTGCAACTCATGTCATCTAATTTTTTTTAGATGATAGAAGACTTTGTTTATTAATTACTATCATAAAAAATATTTAAATAGAGAGATGAGATACAATAATATTCATAATAAATATTTTTTTTTCATTAAATCTTGGATACATGATAATTTGAAGAAAAAAATTTCTAAGGATTATATAAATGACAATTTATAAAATTAATTTCTAAGAAAGGAAATCTTAACATGTTTGAAAAGATGACTTTTTATCACTTCTTTGAGATAGAGAAATACAATTTTGTGAGACTTGAACTTTTAATAAAATCAAAATAAGATGTATACTCAATTTCTTCCCAGAGGCTAAATTTTTTGGTGGAGTGGTCATCACTTCTATGAACATATATATATATATATATAAGCCACTTTAGCAGGTAAGGTCAATTGAGTGCTCTCATTATCTAAATAGTTCATAGAATATATGTCTATGAGCAATTTAATAATATGATGTCTTCTATATGTTATGTTTTAATCAAGATTCTATAATAAAATGAGGCTTCACTTTTTCATGCTTTAAGAAAAAAATAGTGTGGTTATTCTAAGGGGAACTAAGATTGAATAATTACTCCATCACATAACTTTCAGTTTTTTTTTTCTCATCTTCTTAGAGTTGATCATTAAAGACTTTTTAATGTTTCTTAAAGCAGCTTTTTAGTGCACAAATTAAATTTTTTGTACTAGAAAGTTACTTTAAGAAACAGTAAGAAAGCCGTCCTAAACGAGTGAGCAACTTTTTGACAGCTTTATAAAGTAGTTTTTTAGTACAAAAATTTTTTGAATGAGAAATTTTTTTTTACTAAAAATTTGCTTTAGAAACAGTAAGGAACTTATCCCAAATGAAACCTAAATCGTTATTAGAGTGATTATTGGTGATTGAATTTTGTTGTTGGATTTGTTGGAAGTGATATGAGGGAGATAATGATTGGTTTCTTTTAATTTCTCCTACACATCTTGACGTTGGGAGCTTAATTTCAAGTGGGCGAGAAATTTAATTACAATGAAGTTGGATAAGAGGGTTTAATCGATTATCACATGATAAATTTAGCCTATGACTATGATCATAAATTCAATTACAAAGTTGGTCCACCTATGTGATTGAAAAGGTGATTGTGTCAAAAAATTATATAATTTGCCATCTAATATTATAAATATCATATGGATGATGTTGGAGCTTATTATTAGTTAATCCAAGATTCATGGAGACAAAGATGGATATATTATCCTCTAAAATATCTATGTCAACCATAACTTTTAAAGTTTTTGTGGAATGGGTCCTAATTCTAGCTAAGATGATGGAGAAACTTGATATGGGTAGTGTATATCTTAAAAATACAGTAAGCAAAAATAATTTAATTAATTTCTAATGTGTCACACCCCAAAAATTAATTTTGAAGAATTTTTTTATTTTATCTTTTATTATATAACAATCAGAACTATCTAATATCATCTATCAATAATAAATAATGAAAATAAATTCTATAATTCAAAATATCAATATATATGTGCATTCATCACTCTCAAAAATCATATACAATAATAATAAATTATACAATTATAGAATGTCTATTCAAATAATGATTACAAAAGAATAAATAAAATAAAATAAAAGCAACATGAGAGATCCTGATCAATCTCTCACTTCTGTTCTCTTGCTCTGATTTGAAATCATTTAAACAACATTTGATGAGCTAAACAACCATGTAGGTCATACTAAAATCTTATCACTAAATTCAAAACATGGTAGAGAAGCAATATGCATGATTAGTCAATTTATATCAATGAAAGTCATATGATCAAGAATCAGTGTAGAAATGTTAAATCTCACATACAATAGTAGTGTAATATGTAAACAGTAAGATATGGAAGTCAACAAATCAGTACAGTGGAGGAATCAGCAAACCAATATGTCAAAATATTAAATTAAACAATATGGTATGAAAGTCAGCAAATCAGTACACTGTTCAAGACTTTAATAATACTCACTAGTTTTTAGAGTTCAAATTATTTTTATTCAATTAAAATTGTATAAATTCTAAAATATCTAGAAGAAAATTTACATAAAATACTTAAAATGTTCATAATCTCAATAATATATAAAAAGTTACATGATGAAAATTGTTTTAGTGCAAAGCATCAGCATTTTTCAGTAATTGAAATAAACATTTAATCAGGAAAATCTAAAAAAAAACATTAAATTTTTGAAAATAGAGAGACATAGTGTGACATTTCTCGATTTAGACAACTTTTTCAATTGACCTGACGGCTAAAAATGACCAGAAGCGGATCAAATTGGAGTTTCTCTCTCCAAAACCCTCTCCCTTTCACTACTTTGGCTGGTTCAACGTTTGAATGAATTAGAGTAGTGGATAATATATATATATATAATACTAGGCCATTATCTTAATTTATATATATATATATATATATATATATATATATATATATAAATTAAGATAATGGCCTAGTATTGCGACGCTATCACTTAATGCTGCGACACTAGTTTTTTTTTTTCAAAATTCAAAGACTCGAGTGCTGCAATGTTCCTTTGGGTAGATCGTTTGAGGTTGTGAATGTTGGGGTTTCTAATGATGCTTTGGCTCTTAAGGGTACCTAGAATTCAATTTGTGCTTTTAGTGCTGGGGCTGTGGTTGGGGAGGCCGTTAGTCCTACTGTTATTGTTGATAATGAAGTGTCTCTTGGTGCTGTGGGCTGTGGCTATTAACCCCTCTATTGTGTCTCCTGTGATGCCTGTTGATCAGCTTTTGTTGGGTTCTAAGGGTAGTGGCCAATATGGTGAGGTTTTGTTTACTTCTATTGTGCCAGAATTTTTTCCTATTGTGAATCTTGCCCATATAAATGAGAAGTTTGTGGATATTCTTATTTATGTTATGTCTAACGCAAATTTGAAAACCCATCTGGCCTGATTGTTGAATAATTCTGTTTTGGTTCAAACTGATTGGTTGGATATGGATGAGGACGTCTCCTCTTCTGTTGGGGTTGAGGGGAATGTATTGAGTGACAATGTGGAGGGTGAGTTTATTCTTATTGGTGGAGGGGAAAAACGTAAAAGTAAATCTAAGAAGAAATAGCAATTGGACTGCTCTTTCGCTTTTGTTGCCGTGGGTTTTACTGATGCTTTGGACGATGATGAGCTCCTTGCTTATCACCTTGTTGGCCTTGTCTTGTGGGCAACCTTGGTGGTTGCCTTGGCTGATGATGTGGTTTCTTGTGGGTTTTGTCACCAATGGATGACCCTTGTCTGGCTGCGGGGTCGTTGCGAGGGCCTGCCATCCTGAGTCCGCTTTTGGCTCATGTTATTTCTTCCTTGATTGTCTTTCCTTACTTTGTTGCTTTAGCTTTTGTGTTCCTTCTCTATTGTATTTTGATTTTCGGCCTTTGCTTGTATTGTCCTTATCTTATTTGAAATAAAATTTCCTTTTATTAAAAAAAAAAAAAAAACAATTCCTCATCATAAGTTTGTAGCAATGTGACTACTTGGCCATTCTCATTCAAGAGCTGAAGGATTTGAAATTGAGATTCCTCAATCCTATAGATGCAGACTTTTAAGAACGAACTAAAGTGGTCTTCATCATCAGGGTTAGCTCTATCAAAATCAAGAAGAATAGGCTCAAATCACAAATACAAAGTTAGAAAGAGCCAAATGAGCTCATAATTTCCTTAAAAAAATTATTAATGGTATAGTAATAAATCTAAAATTTATAATGATATTTCTGTAAAATCTTTTTCTAATTTTTTAATATTTGAATAAGTTCATATTTTAAATTATTCTTAAAAGAAAAAAAAAATTACATTATGATTAGCTTAAGTTATAATGTCAATCAAAGAAAGGAACTTTGAACTAATTAATTTGGGCTCTTTCTTTTCATGCTCAAACAGCTAAAAGCAACGAGTTAAACACTGCCCTCTATTTTAAGCTTAAAACCAGCTAATAGAGAATAATTAATGCTTTGTGGTTTGTTAATCACTAAGTTTAGTGCTACTAAATCAAAGGGGTTTCATGTCTTATCAAGAAATAAATGAGCTTATTAAAAATATCAAGTTCAGATAGAGACTTTCATCCACTCCCAAACCCTTTTCTTCAATCAATAACTATGCTTTTATTATTATTATTATTATTATTTATGAAATCAGATCTGAGCACCGTTGTTTGAGATGACTTTCTCACTGTTTCTTAAAGCAATTTTTTAATAATTTTTTTTTAAACTAAAAAGTTCATTTTGAAAAGCAGTAAGAAAAGCCATCCCAAATGAAGCCTGTATTTATTAATAGAAGAGTTTTTATGACTTTATTAATCAAATGATGATGTGACATAATTTTTTTTTTCTTATAGATGGTTTGAAGCATAATGTCCTAAACTTTGAATTTATAATGTATTAAGATTTTATATATATTAAGAATTTAAGATCAACAAGTGCTATAGAGGAGTTGGTGGATATCTCTTTCTTCAATTAAGGGCATCATCTTCTAAGCACATCCTAATCATTAATATGCTAACAATTATGATTAAATCGCTTATCATTTATTTTAAATAAATGTTAAGATTGTATTTATGATGTATTCATAATGTATTATGACTATTTTGTAATAAATAGAGAGAGTATTTATTAAGATTTGTATTCATGACGTAGATGATCTTTGTTGAATTTATTACGGATGATTTGGTTAGATGAAAAAGGAATGAGAAGTAAAAAAATGAATGTTATATAATAGGAATGGAATTTATTTGAAATATTTATAGTCGTTTGGATGAGTATAAAATAAGTTTAGGTCGTTAATTTTTATTTGTTTTGAAATAAAATAAATATAATCTAAAGCCCAAAGATGATTGTGGGAGGCATAAGGTAGTTTGGGAGATGGAAGGCGGGTGGCAACAACAACAGGCAATGTTAGCGACCAGTGGTTGGTGGCATAGGCGGCGAGTGGTGGTTTTTGATGAAAGTGATGAGTGGTGGCGATTGTTGGTGGAGGTGGTGTTGGCTTGCAGTTAGGGGTGTCAATATTTGACACGACACGAAAATCCGACCCGGAAAATCCGGGTTGAACCCGACCCGATTTCAAAACGGGTCGGGTTCGGGTTGACCCGACGGGTTGCCGGATCAACCCGCGAACCCGTTTAATTAAAAAAAATTCAAATCCCGCCGCTGCCTGCCCGCGCGCCCGCGTTCGGTCAATTCCGGGTTCGACTCGAACCCGACCCGTGACCCGAAATTGACACCCCTACTTGCAGTAGTGGAGAGCGATGGTGGCCTTCAGTGGTCGGTGGTGGTCGACAGTGGCAATGTGTGGCAATGACGGATTGTGGATAGTAGTGGCTACAAAGATTGATGCTAATGAAGGAAAAAAAAATTACATCCTATTTGAAAATAGCCCAAATTTAACCATTTTCAAATGCACAAAAAAGTATATTAAATAGTGCATTCGAAACGCACCAAAATTTTATAATACATTTATTTTACTCCAAACAAAATATTAATATTTTTAAAACTCTTATATTTGAAATGCTTTATACCAATTAAATAAAGCAAATACTTTTTCCTCCCTTCCCCTATTTCACCCATGCTCTCTAACTTCTCTCTCTTCTTTGGTTATGTCTCTTTATTTTAGATGACTTTTTTTAATGTGGTATGTACTTAAGAGGTCATTTGGAGGTGGTTTTTTTTATAGATGAGTAATTATATAAATTTAAAACTTTCTTTAACTCTGCTGTCTCTACATACAATAAATAATATCTCATATATCTCACAAAATAAATATAAAATTTACTTTGACTGTTCACTTTCCAAACAAATTCAAATAAAATTTGGATTTATAATAAATAAAAAAATGACATGATATATATAGAATGAACAATTTTTTTTTTAGAACGGATGTATCTACCCGCTGCTACTCTAAAAAGAGCACTTGGAGGCATAACTAATCCCTCAGCGGAACCTAGCGAGGTCACCCATCAGTATTGGGCCCATATTTGCTTTGCCCCCCTGAAGAGGCAAGGCTGTAATAGAGGGGATTTAAACTCAGGATGGAGGATGGGGGCTTCCCAACTGTCCTCGCCCACCAACCACCCTAAGCCTCAATAAGTTTATGAACAAAATTAGTCTTCAACAGCAGGAATCTGTAACCAGTCAAAGCAGCAGATCCTAGAAATGGTGAACAGCTCAAAATTAAAGACCAAGATCACAATAATTCCTATAATCTTAACAAAGCAGACATTCAGGAGAAAAAAAAAATTGAAGAAGGAAGAATCAGGGAAAAGCAAAGGTTGGTTACCTGAAAATTCTCTTAACCACAGCAGTTCAATTAACCATGGTTCTAGTCACAGCCTTTTGCTTGGACAGTAGTTAGGCAAAAAAATGCCATTCCATATCGCCCCACATGCCACAGTGAACTCTCCATTACCAGCCACTTGGAGATTCCATTGCTCCCACTCACTCTACTTTTTTTCTTTCTCTTTTACTTTATTTTTATTTCTGGTTCTTCTTTTCCCTCATCTTTCTCCTATAAATTGCACCGCTTCTCATTCCTCAATTCCCCTTTCCCCTCTCCACTCCTTCCCTACTAAGGTTTCCTCAAAGGGCTGAAGTTCTGCTTCTCCACTCTTCTTTTCTTTTTTCTTCCATTTTTCTCTAAGCTTCCAGCAGTCTCTTCGCTGCAAAATCCCATCTTTCTCTGCCGTTGTAGAGATTTTGGTCTGAGAGTTCCGACCACCTTTCCTTTTTCTGGAATTTTACTCTTCAATTCACATGCAGCATCTTTTCCTTTTGATGTTTCTTATTGATGCCGCCTATCCTAAGTGAGATCTTTCTATTAGAGTTTATGGTAAATTCCACCATCCAGCGCAGGACTCATCTTGTTCAATCTTTCTCTGTTGTCTTCCTTTACTGGTTCTATGTGTTTTCATAAGATTGTTCTGATCTCCAACCACCTGTGCCCTCTCTATTACATAATTTCCTAGTTTCTTCCATATAATATATCTATAAATAACCATCTTTCTTCCATAAATAACAAGAAAGAAAAAATCTTGATGGCTTTATCCAGCGGTGGCTCTTCTGGATCATCCAGCCTGCTCTCAAATTCTGGTTTCAGTGAGGATTTACTTGCAGTGATGGACCAGAAGAAGAGGAAGAGAATGCTCTCTAACCGAGAGTCAGCAAAGCGTTCTAGGATGAGGAAACATAAGCATCTGAACGATCTAATGGCGGAGATAAGCCAATTGAAGGAAAAAAATAGCCAGATCAGAACCTCACTTAACCTCTACACACAGAACAACCTGGTTCTGGAGACTCAGAACTCTGTTCTAAGAACTCAGGTGGTTGAGCTCACCTCATGGCTGAGCTCCCTTAATGGCATCCTGCAATGCATGAATTTGAACTGCAGTAGTGTTAATCCCCAGATGATGGCCTCTGAACTCCTCCTCATCAATCCATGGAGCCCTTTCCTCATGAACCAGCCTACAATGGCTTCACCAGACATGCTTAATTCAGTACTACAAGATGATTTTTTTTCTTTTTCGAATGAAGGAATATGAGATGATTTTGGTTTGTCTTAGGGTGAGATCTAGTGAAAGAATCACAATCTATTTCAAGAGAAATTATTGCATATGTATGCACATCACATGTAGAGCTGCCTGTAAATATCTCTACTCACATATGTTTTAATATTTTAGATAAATATCGAGTATATAATATATGCATTTAAAAAGCTTAAGTACTTAACTTTGTATTCAATATATATAAAAAAAAAGTATATAAATATATATTTATATTATTAAAAATGGCTCTACATGTGATATGCAGACATAATAATTTTTATAATTTTAATAATAGTTCAAACTCTTAATCATCGAGAGTATAATTTCATTTTCAATTGATGGATCTAAAAATCGCTATGAATGGTTAACGGTTCTGATCATCAATATATGTCCATCTGGTACTAAGGGCATCTCTAACCCAACTGCAAATGTCCTTTTGCAGCTACAGAAAGCTTCCACCCGAATGCCAAAAAGAAAAACATGACGTCAATATTGGCGTCACACTATTCACCGAACCCCTTTTTGTGGCGAAAATAAAAATGTGAAAGAATCTACATGGAATATTCATTTTTTGTGTTAGAAATAGAGTTTGGTTAAAAATGAACTACTATTTAATGTGACTATTACTGTATTTTGAAATGAAAAATGAGTTCAGTTGGAGATGCCCTAAAGCCAGAGAGAGCATTACGTGCGGAGTCAGATACAGAGAACTGTTCAATTTTATGACTGTAAACAGTAAAAACACGGTTATCGTTCACCACTACGCTTTTACTGTTCATAGTCACAAAGATTCTCTGTATTCGGACTCTGCATGTAATAATCTCTTGCCACAAGCAGGGCCATTAGTGTAATTTGTTGGTGCTTCATCCATGCAAGCAGAATACAGCCATTAATTTCGCTTTAGATTTTTCATAAATGTCTCAATTGCGTGGAAGAAATTGTTTTGGTGAAGTTAAGGTGACTGATGTGATCGGTGCCTCTTCGTTTATTCAACAGGACACCAAAGATAGGCTAAGGTATAGGCAGCCTTAGCAACGTCATGATTTCCCTCTTTATTTTAAAGATCTGAGATTTGTATAAAGGTGTCGGTGATGGCAGCTTATGATTTTGAAAATTCTCATAAAAAAAAAATTTATAATAAGATAACAATTAATATTATCATGTTAATAGTTATTATCTATATGTTAATAATAGTGGTCAACATAGCATATTTCAAAGTAAAGCTTTATTTTTCAAATAAAATTACATAAAAATATGATTAGTTTGTACTTATTAGGATCAATTAGGGCTCTCACATGCATATACTATTATCTTCCTACTTTAGTTGGGCTCTTTTAATAAAGTGGAGTTCAATTTTAACTTTTTATATGAATTTATTTGAGGAGTATCAATGCTACAATCCATGAAATTTGGCTTCTTTGGGAAGAAAGATAATTTTTTGTTAAACTACTAAAGTTCTTAACTTTATGTAAACAATAATATATAGAAATCTAACAAAAAAGTTCTAATAAAATTATCAAGATTTGATAAAATTTCAATAAAATATTCCTAGTTTATTAGGACTATGAGAAATTATTCGACTGAGGAAGCCATAATTATTAATATATTTTTAATCAAAGCTTTAAAAATCAGATCGGACCGGTCGGTTCAACTAGTTGAACCGCAAACCAGTCGATTAGCCGGTTACGATTTACTATTAAACCGGAGTCATACAAAACTGCTATCGAACCGTTCGAACCGGGAGTTCGACCACCAAACCAATCCAGGTTTTGAATAACTGGGCGGTTCATCATATCAAATCGGATGGCCTAAAATTAACTAAGATAAAGTTTATACTTATGCGAAAAGAATAAAAAATAAAATAAAATAAAATAAAAACCCTACTTATCTCATATTTATTTTATTTCAGAGCTTTACCAATTGCAGATATAAATTATAAGATCTCAAGAGAAATTTTAATTTTATCTCTCAAGTTATGACTACAAAGATGTCAGTTGCTCAAAATAATAATATATTTAGTTTTAAATTTACTGATTTATTTGTTATATTTTTTAATTGCTTCATTTTATAATTCTGCTCAATTTTTGTTACATATTTGCAAATGATTTTTTTCATTATTATAATATTCAAATATAATAAATATTTATTACGTCATCCAATTCGACCCCGGCCGAACCATCGAACCGCTAACCTCATCTTCTTCCGGTTCGTTATCCAATTTGATTTTCAAAGCCTTGATTTTAATACAATTATGATATTGAATAATTTTTCTTTAAGACATTAAATAAATTTAATCATAAATTTAATAATAAATATATCTTAACTAGTTCAATAAGGTGGGTTGCATTATTATTTATATGAAATCTTTGTAAAATTACTAGCTTATTTGATTCATCAAATCAAATAAATTTGTTATAATTTGGTCTCAACTTATAAATTTACTTTTCTAGGGTAAAAATATTGAAGTTTTTAAGGGCGGTCATTATAGAAGGGTTGAAAATTTGAGGGCTTTTTCTGTAAAATTAGGAAATAATATCTTTTACAAATGATCTAAGCTATTGAGACTTTTATTATACAAAATTTACTAAAAAGATAAAACCATGGATGCTTTAAAGGGCAAAGAGGGTCTAGAAATGGGATTTTTATTTGGTCCGGTGTAAGGACCTAGAGGAAGGTTCGGTTTTGTCTAAAAAAGTGCAAATACCGAGTTTTTTGAAAAAATACCGAGTTTTTTGAAAAAATACCGAGTTTTTTGAAAAACTCGGTATTTGCACTTTTTGACCTATTTTTGTCTAAAACCGAACCTTCCTCTACATCCAGTGAAAGGACCTAATAATTGCTCCTAGAAATGTCCCATGTATTCTTTATATACAATTATTATTTGTTTGATCAATTATTGCTGATGTTAGCCCTTTTCAATATTCCTTTTTACAATGTCAAAACTTTTGTTTCCATATTTGATGGCATCTATAAAAACTAAAAATGAGAATTTACATATATACCACTTCATACTATTATATTCATATATCTAACATCTAAAATTTTAATATTACATATATATCATCTTATTTATTTTAATATCAGATATGCAACCCATATTTCATTCTCATCATCCATGTATTTCATTCATACCACTCATATTTGATATGAAATTAAACTATGGGTGGTATGTATGTAATATTAAAGTTTTAGGTGTTAGATATGTAAATATAGTAGTATATAATAATATGTACATAAATCCATTAAAAAAGAAGAAGAATAAATTAAAAACTAAATTCGTATAAACTATTTTTTATTAAAAGACATTATACTTGCTATATAATTAAAAATATACTAATTTGAAGAGCGAAAAGAGTACTAATATTTTACCCTTATTTAAAGTTTGTAGCACCAAGATCTTAGGGAGAAATTATTCTTTGTGGAGATGAAATGCAGAAAGTCATCCGAAGATCAACCAGAACGCACCACATTAGCAGTACCGAGCCACGGTACCGAGCACAGGAGTGATGTTGCGCATTTTGGTTGGTCTCTGAACAGCGTTCGACATTCGACAGAATAATTAATCCATCTTAGCATACCTAATAAGCCATGGGAAAAAGCTTGCAAAAGGAGTTAAAGTCCATACTTGAACCCCGCTAACAAAGATTTTCTTGTATTTTTTAGTGTAGCATGCTTACAATACATAGATTTAGGTTTCGTTTTGGATGACTTTCTTATTGTTTCTTAAAGCAGTTTTTAGTACAATTTTTTTAAAATTAAGTATTTTTGTACTAAAAAACTGCTTTAACAAGCAATAAGAAAGCCGTCTCAAATAAAGTCTTATTAGAGAACAGTTAAACTCTAACCATAACTATAATATAATGATGAAACATAATTAACCACGTCATTACATTTGTATGATTTTCTTATTATAATAATTAACTCATTGAATATGTAGTCTTTGAGGGACTCGAGAAGTAGGGATAAAAGTTGGCCACTTTTGCGTTTCAAGCTTTTTATTGTTTTCTATTTTTAATATTTTATATATTATTATAAATTTTAACGGATAGATTAATGAAGCCATGAAGGATTAATAGTGAATAATCTCTTCATTTGAGATTTTTTTTTTTAAATACTCATCCTTAGGGTTAAAATTAAATTAAGTATTAGATTATTAATTAATTCATTAATGAATACTAATATTTTTTTTATTTTCCATTTATTTATTTCTTATATTCTCTTTTTTTTTTTGGACGTTTTAAGGCAATTAAAGCAAACTCATAAATACAACACATATATAAACTTCAAACTCAAAACTTTTTAGTTATAGCCAAAGCTCCTAATCAATAGACCAAGATGAGTTGCTTCTTATATTCTCTTGCTTGTATAATCTTATCTCTTATATGTAGTTTCTTATATTCTCTTTAGGGGTGTCAATTTTTGACACGACCAAAAACACGACCCGAAAAAATCTGGGTTAGGGTCAACCTGGATTCGAAATGGGTCAGGTTCAGGTTCAACAAATCAACCCGTTTTAAAAATTGAGTCGGTTCGGGTTGACCCAGCAACCCGAAATTGACACGAAAACTCGTATTTGACCCGAAAACCCGAGATTGACCCATTTTGACCCGAAAATCGAAGATTGACCCGATTTTGACCCAAAAACTAGAATTTTGGATCAACCCTAGGTCATTCGTGTCAGATTGGGTTGATCCGGACCCGAATCGGGTCGGATTCGGGTTCGAGAACCTAACCCGTTTTTAAAAAGGGGTCGAGTTCGGGTTGACCCGAATAGTGCCAGGTCAGTTCCAGGTTCGACCCGAACCCGACTCGTTGACCCGAATTGATACCCCTAATTCTCTTGCTTGTATAGTTTTTATCTCTTATATGTCTTTCTTTGTGCAAATTTATAAAATACAGCCTTTCTTTCTTCCCGTGAATGTAGGCACCAATGCCATTGTATTTGTGCATCATTTTTGTGGACTTTCTTACTGTTTTTGGTGAATTAGTTTGCCTTTGCAGTGTGGTTGGCAAGATTACAACATTTCTTGTTTGATTAATCTAATACTATTGTGTTATTCCTAATCAAATGTTAATCAAATAAGTTTTAGAATGGGTGCAAGAATCCTTCAGTTGTATTGTTGCATAGTTTATTCAAAAGATACCACTAATTAATTAGTTCGCTGAATTGTTATTATTGTAATTAAAGAATTAACCTACTTTTTTAGTTTCCTAAATCAAGATTGCACTAAGTTAATTACCGAGTTCTAATTATAGGATAAGTTAGTTGGAAAATTAATATTCTATTTCTTTTATTTAAGTAGTTTGTAGGCGTGTAATCGCAGAATTTGAAATAAGGCCTTTCTACGCAACTTGAACCATTATTTCAAAGTCTTAACATCTATAATTCGAAAAAATCTTGAATCAGCTAGATTTTTAGAATATTAATAAGGAAACATGTGCTTGATTAATGTCAGTCCAAAATAGTGCAAATTATTCAATGTGGTCGCCGAATGCCATCTAGAGACCAACCAGAATACGCCACATCACCCCCACTCGGTACCACGCTTGGTACCATGCTTGGTACTGCTGACGTGACGCATTTTGCTTGGTCTCCGGATAGTGAACTACATTCGGCGTCCGCACATAATAATTTCTTCCAAAATAAGATGTTTGAATATTATTTTTTGAACATTATGGAGCTTTAGATGTGGTGTTGATCCCTTATGACTTTCAGTGATCATACCTATCATGTTAGAGTTAGAGCCCTCAAAGATGCCTCTGTTGTTTTGGGGGCTTCATAGAAAGCTCTTATACATATATTTGGAGTGAAGGCATTTGTCTTCTTTGTATAAAGGTTGTGAGAACATTGATATTAGACCATTTACTTGACATTAATCACAGACTGCACCCATCATAGGGAGTTAGATCCCTTGAAAATTTTTAATTTGATTTAGAGGCATTTAGTTTGTATTTGGAGGTTGGCTCATCTTTGATTTGAAAACAAGATGATTGTCCCAAAAAATCCTACAATAAATCCATCGATTATGATTTTTAATAAACATATAAGTAAAGGATGTAAAGAACCCTTAGAGTTATTTATCATTTAACAAGGGATTTTGTGCTTTGTGTTGTTTTATTGTTGTATAGCTTTTGAGGTAGAGGCACCATGTGTGAAAGTTATCAAGTTAAATGAAGCTAAACTTTTAAACATCGAGACACAATTTGATGTAATGCTTGAAATTTCATTAAGAAACTCTAAGGTTAAGCGTGTTTGTGCAGGAGCAATTTTGGGATGAGCAAACTCCTGGGAAGTTATACTAACGGGATAAAATCATGAGATCATTAGGCCAAAATAGACAATATCTCGATAGTTAAGATGAAAATTGAGTGTCACACAAGATGAAGTGCTACATGGCGGGAGCTACCATTTTAACTTATATGTGCTACTCATTCAGTTAAGAAGTCTTTCACAAAATTTTCATTTATTTTCAAAGATAGTAATGGCATTAGTGACCACTTTAATTATGATATTCTGATAAATGTGCCAATCATTGAGGAACGACAAATCTTTTAAGTGTTTATTGAATTTTGAGGGTAGGGTGAGCAATTTTCTTGTTAGTGGGGCTCTCTAATAATGATTTACTAATAATTGTGCATATCATTAGGGAAAGAAAACTTTTAAGTATTTATTCCTATATTTCCACTCTAATTTTCTTGTCGATGGATTCTAATATTAATGTTAGGTTTGAGATATTAAAGGATTATAAGAGTGATACTGGCTGGCGAGATGAGTAATTTATTTTTCTTAAAATTTGAAAATAGATAGTTATATATTTTCCTAATTTCTTCGAACACCAGTGTATAGCTAAATCAAACCAAATGAATAAATTTTAATGATCCAATAAACAAGTAAAAGAAACTTACAGCATTTTTACTATCGCCTGATCCAGTGGACTCCAGATAATTTCAGCCAATTGATGCTACCCTTTCCACAATCTGTATTTGTTGAATATGACAATACAATAAATTTAAGATATTGAATGATGAAAAGGGATTTAAAGCGCACCATGAAACGTCTTGAATGTAATTTTCAACTTTCTGCATTGGATACGAAACAACTTACAGTTAAATAATTCAGGCGATGGATGGCAATTTCTTAGGGTATCTCCAACCGAACGTAATACATTTGATTGCTGGTGAACAACGATTTTTCTGTCTCAATCGGATTTGTCAAATAAACACGTGAAAGAGGAAAAAGACAGTTACCTTCGCAGAAGCGCGTATGAATCACGACATTTTTTAGTTTCACTGCATTTTGGAGTGAAAAATGAGATTTTCGGTTGGAGATGCCCTTAATAACCATTGCTGCCTTTCAATCTTCTTTAACTTTGGCAGTATTGTTGGAAGTATGCTTCTTGCTCATTTTGATGACATCCATGCTGAATAAAAAAAAGTCTGTCAGTGGAGAGATTATTACATGTGATGTCCGGACAGAAGGATCATCCGGATTCTATGAGGATACATAGTAAATGCATAACAAATACATAATTTTATATTTAGTTGTGTATTTACTATATACCCTCACAGAATATAGATGATTGTACCGTACTGACTCCGCACGGAATAATTTCTCTTTGCAGTGGGTCAATTTTGGTGGTCTCTTCGCGGCATTTCACATAAAATCATTCATCTTGTGAAATAAAGCCTTTCACAGCCTAAGTTGGCATTATATGACAGCTGTAATTATTAAAAAGAAGAAATTTGGAGATGGCAGTCAACATCAAAATCTAAGTTCCACTAAATTCTCACCATCAGGAAAAGAATCAATAAAAGTTTAGAAGAAATTGTATTAATAAATGATAAAACTGTCACAGGGAACTTTTTATCTAATGAGGATAACTATAGTGTTGCAATATAAGCACGCATATACATTTGCTTTATAATATGCAGATAGAAAGCAATGAACAGTGTTCAACATGGGATAAAATATCACTATAGTGCTGGACAAATTGACAAAGCATCATGGTCTGGTTCTTTGATTTTTGTTATTCTTTATTTAAACAAGATTTTATGGGTTTCTGAAGGTCTATCTATTTCTTTTGGCGAAGTCCGATTCATAAAAGATTCAAACTGGTTCACATTCAACGACTTGATGAAATTCGTTCAAAATTTCATAATTATTTGATTAACTTGGCTTCGTTTGAAACAACTTTCTTACTGCTTCTTAAAATAGTTTTTTAATACAAAATTAAAACTTTCATACTAAAAATCTGCTTTAACAAGTAGTAAGAAAGTCGTCCCAAAAAAAGCCTAAATATGAGTGCATATCTCATCATAAATGTATCTTAAACAGTAATATCAAAAGACGCCATGATTTGATGTGTAATAAAATGCTTCAATTTAAGCATTTATATCTAAAGGAACATAGTGATCAACAATGCCCTCAAATTCCTAATTTTTGCCCCTGTAATATTAATGAAAGCAATATAAAAGGCCATATTATTCCCAATAACTAGCGTTTTGCTTTTTTCCTTTCCTTAGCTTCTTTTCTTAGTGCTGTAAGCATAGCTTTTTAGTCATAAAAGATACCCCCCAACTATGATTGGGATTACAAAGTTTACTAAATTCCTAAATAAACATATATTATTAAACGATATTTTGATTTTGCTTTCAAAGACCTTTACCATCACCATTAATTTTTTGAGAACGTAGATACATATCTTAGGATAAAATACGTCAAACAGGGAACTGAGCACGCCAAGTTAGTCACAAGTATTTCAATGAAAAATTTAGCTTAGAATCTATGATGTAATTACTTTCATGAAAAAAAAAAAAAAACTAAGTCACCCATCCCACACTACATCTAAATCTGAGTCTAAATGGCATAATCAATCACTTATAAACATAATTAAAAATATCCCAAAACCATTTGAAGTGTCAAGCATCCTTTAAATTTTGTGTGCTTACAGTATAGAAAGCGTCTTGATAAAAATAAATTCAATGAGTCCAAGATGGTACAATTTAGAAATTGTTAAGGAACTGAAGTTCAGAAGACACAAAAGAGACAAGAGGGATCTATTAACAATATAAAATGCAGTGTCTTAGATTATGATAGAAATGATTAGAATAATCTGTCACGAAATCTATGAAAAAATCTTATTTCTACACATTCAATAGAAAATTTTTAATGGAGAGAAATTGGGGATTCAAAGAAAATTCAAGAGTTTTGCTGCCACCAACTTCTGACACCCATCCACATGATAGCGCAATCTCTCTTACTATCAGGATAAGTTGGATAACAATCATATCAAACCTTGATGATTGCTAATGGCCTACGTTCACCCACTTGTCTCCTCTTTTATGAGGAGAATAACTAAGTCGAATGCATGATCTCCCCTTATGTCAGGATAATGACATAGTAAACAACTCAGTCTCTTGATTTTTACTTTCTTTGTCGACAGACTCATAGCACCCACCAAAATCTGACATTTGGCACCTTCCAACTACTTACATTGGACATTTGTTTTACTGGTCGCTCGATCTCCCTCCTATCAAGAGAATCTCTAATAAGATAGATTTCTAAACGTGCTCCTGTTACCAAGATAGCTTGCTAAACTACCACTTTGGAAACAGCTAAAGTAAAATTACAAAGGAAAAATTCGAGAGAGACAGCTTCAGGGTCAAATTTGAACCAAAAATTAGAAAGGTGCTTTTTTTAATATTGTCCTCTGTGAAACGTAGGAAGTTACCAGGCAAACTGAACCATATTCATATATGAACAATTATTTTGGAGCAGATGAATCAAAGGCCTGTAGCCTGCATAAGCAAAATTCAATCAATTAGATAAAGATCGCCCTTTCAATGAAATAAATATGTTAGTACAGCCTGCAACATGCTACCTTCAGAAGTTCCATCACTTCATAGTGGTTCTTCGCAATGTAAAACAGCAACATTACTCCGTTTGATGGACAACAAAAAACAGGAGTTCAAACAGTTTTTTAACCGAACAATAAATATTGAAGAAATGAACAGAAACTATGCCTGCTAGTCCTATGTGGTTAAAATAAATTTAATTTATAAATGTGAGAATTTAAGCATGACTCAGTTATACAAAAGTAATTTTCATACAAATGTAAGTTCTTGACCTCAAACCAATTTGATGAAAATAATAACGGTAGGATGATAGGATCCAATTCTGACAATTTTTTTCCTTTCTACTAGAAATTAATAACACAAATGTTAAAAATTGCAAAAGCCACAAAAGGAAGAAAACAAAATTATAGGAGGCCTGACAACATTAAATTTTGCATTTAGCAAATAACAATAAAAAAAGCTATCAAGAAGAAAAAAAAAAGAATAAAATGAAAAAAAAAAGAAGAAAAGAAATAAGCTATAATGCATCGATACTGACACAGGGACATATATATGATAAGGCAGGGATACAAAATATGTTTGTTATTGAAAATATAGAACATGAACAAACAATTAACACAACATTATAATATTATATCTTAAAAATTAGCAAACTATATGAAAGCTAAACAAATTAAATAATATGGAACTAACTCATATAATAATAAATTTATTTCAACAGCTTGTAAAATAAAATATGTTAAAATTTATTAAATATTTTAAACTCAATTGAAGAAAAAATCTACATGATACTATAGATTTTGAGGTTGAAGTTGAAATTTTTAATTTTTTTAAATAAAACATTAATATAAAAAGTCATAAGAAAATAGAGCAAAATAAAAAAAATATATAATTAATGTTAAGTAACTATTAAGCTATTTAAGTAATATATTTTAAAGCAAAAAGAGAAGGATTGGCATAAATTAAGTTATAGATGTAATATACTTTTAAAGTTAAATTTGCTATTTAGTACATGTGCATTTGGTAATTTATTTTATTGCCTTTAATTGAAAATGTAGATGGCATGTCCAATATGTAGCGCATTTTGGATTACTAAAATAAACAGAGTACAAACAAGTATGAGGACACCTATAAAATTTTCCCTTAGCAAAATAACATTTTAAAAGAAAAGGAGAGAGAAGAACAATAAAATCTCTATTATGCCATAGACAAGCACATATCAAAGCACAACGAATGAAAGAACTAAAAGATGCATCTCAATTACGAAGATGTAATGCCTCATGTGGTTGTAAGGACCACAGACAAAGTTGGGTAAGGACTGATGCTTTTTATTCTTTTACCTTAAAGTTATCAAGTAGGATGTTGTAGTCCTACCAAAAGGGTATCCATTATATCTTTCAAATTCTAAAGCTACATAAAATGCTCATCTACTATTCTTGATAACTAATATTTTAAATAACAGTTGAACATTTTCTTAAGATCCTTAATGAAACATACATTAAAATACAACATTTAGGATCAAGAATTTGTAACTAATATGCAATGTAAATTTAAAAACAATCAAGCAATGCAACAAACGTGTGAATTTTTGTTAAAAAATAAGCTATTATTCTTAAAACAACTAGTTACTATTTTTGACAAAAATTAAAAATGATAAGATCTTATTCAAATAAAAAGCCTTTGACTTTCTAATAAAATTAATGTAAGAAAACTTAAAGCCACACAAATTAACTAAAATTTCATGCAAAAGAAAAGAAATCATATTTTAGTATATCTAACAAAATTCAGTAACTCCTTCAACAATAACCAAATATAAAAAGAAGAAGAAAGATAAAGAGTTCTTATTTTACTTTACTCTACATACACCCAACTAAACAGTAAAAACAATTCTCTTACATTTATTTTACAGATAACCAAACATTATAAACTATAAATAACAGCAGAAAGAAGAGACTGCCAAAGGAGAATTCAAAAGTCCAAAGGAAAAACAGCTGCAAAGAGGATAACACTTTAGCAGCGAGACTTGTAGCTTAGCTATAGTCTCGCAAGGAGGAAACCATAAACCAACTACAATTGTCACCCAAGCTACAGTACAGAATTAAGGCCATCGACCAACTGAAACCGAAAAGCCAAGCTTAACAAACTTATTAGACATACCAACAGAGGAAATAAGGAAATCCGAATGGATCGGCTGCCCTCAAGTAACCAAAGAGGCCACCAATCAAGGCCTAACATGAAAAAACCAGCCTTCAAAGATGAACATGGAACCGTTAGAAATAGGATAACAATATTGACATATAAATACAAATTCCAACCAACTCAATATGCGACAACCGGTTCATCCGGCCGGTTCAACCGAACCGGCCGGCCCACTCCTTATAATTCCTCGAATAGAAAGGGGCGCGGAACAGAAGCAGTTCGCGAAACAGAGAGGGCGGACGGTCGGGCTTCACGCGAGAGCGAGGTAGGTTTCTTCTTTCTCCAATTTTAGCAAGTGATTACCTTCTAGGATAAGAAATAATGATTCCTTTTTATTCTTATCATTATCAGAGTGTTATCAAACAAGAATTAGATACCTGCTGGTTAAATTTTAGTAGTCGTTGGGTTCAACAGAGAGAAGTCCTCATCTTGGCTTTAGATTCCAGGAGTACTTATCAATGTTGGCTTGAAAAGTAAATGAGATCAATGTTGGCTTGAAAAGTAAATGAGACAGGATCAAAATAGTCTTTAACTCTTCATGAACAATTAAAATAATCAACTATTTAAAAGTCTAATTTTAGCCTTTGACTTTTTCAATAGTGTGCTAAATGATCCCACGAAAAAACTAATTTGATCATATTTAAAAAGTCGAGATCAAATTCATATCCTATATAGTCGGGATTATTTTGATCCTTCCGAAAAAAATTATAGGATCAATTCAATCATTTTCTCGTAAATAAATACTTTGAGTATTTAACAATATCCTTTGACGTTTTAGTACACAGAAATGATATTTAAAGAATAAATTGACCTCCACGTTTTTTTATACAGCAGCACAAATCAATCCACAATCCAAAAGCAGTTGTTACCAGTAATCGCCACATGAACAGAATCCATTACTGAAATGATGGAACTTTATTCTATCCCTAATGGTTATCTTTCTATCATATACCCTTGATATTACTTTCATTGCTGAGTGACAATCCTGGCAAGATCTCAGGTTCTTCACAATCAAGATTTCCTCCCCTGGGCTTTTATTAATCAACCCAAATGCCAGAGCAAGTTTCTCACTATGGTGATTCAGTTGTGAGGCCTTCTCTTCATCCTCCATGTCAAGTATTACTTCTGAAACAATTGGGGAATAGCCTTCCTGTCTCAATTTCTCAGCAACCTCGCCCCACTTTTCATGGATCATTTTCGCATCTGGATGACCACTATTCCCTGCCTCAAATTCATGAATCATCCCATTAACTTCAATCCTGCTGCACCCAGGCAACTTCCCAACTCTTCTCCTTACCATCGTTTCCCTTACCTCAGCCTTTTTTCCCCATTTCCCAACAGAACCAAAAACATTACCCATTAGAACATAACTTCCGATATCGGAAGAATCCATTTCAAGCAGCGGCCTTTCCTCCATTAAACGCTCTGCTCGCTCCGTATCTCCATGAAACTTGGACGCCCAGATTAGTGTCCTCCACAGAACTGCATCGGATTCGATAGGCATCCTCTTGATGAATCCTTCCGCCTCATCTAAATGCCCAGCTCTTGCAAGCAAATCCACCATGCAACCGTAATGCTGGATCCTCGGCCTCATCCCAAACTTATGCATATTATTATAAACTCTATAGCCCTCTGCGACCCACCCTTTACTCCTACATGCAACCAGAACCGCAGTAATGGTCCGATCATCAGGCCTAACTCCCATCTCCACCATCTTTTGAAACAAATCAAGAGCCTCCCTACTCCTTCCATGATTCGCCAGGCCAAAAATCATAGCAGTCCATGCAAAAACATCCTTTACAGGCATTCTATCGAACATATCCTCCGCAAATTCAATCCTTCCGCATTTTGCATACATATCAAGCAAAGCAGTGGCAACATTGGGAATGGAACTGAATCCTTCAACACGAGCAATGCGGTGGATTCTCTGGCCAGCAGCAAGGGCTCCAAGATCCGCACAAGCTCTAAGTGCGACAACAGCCGTGGCATCATTGGGTGGGATACCATCAGCCAACATGGAATCGAAGAGTTTAAGCGCATCACGGGGCAAATCAGCATCGACAGCGGCAGCTATGGCGGAGGTCCAGGAGACGACATCTCGTTTGACCATTTCATCGAACACCTGGAGGGCGGGGAGGAGGAGGCGGCAGGAGGAGTAGAAGGATATGAGAGAGTTGAGAGAGTGATGGGAGGAGGAAGGGTGGAGGGAAGATTTGAGGAGGACAGCGTGGAGCTGGCGACCTGCGGCGGAGGAACGGAGGCGGGCGGCAGCGGAGAGGAGAATGGAGAAGGTGAAGCGGTCGGGGATGGGTGCCAAGGGACGGGAATGGAGATGGAGGAAGAGGTGGAGAGCGCGGTTAGGGTGAGGGGATTTGGAGTAGGCGCGGAGAGTGGCGTTGGCGAGGTAGGAGTCGGAGTGAGGGGCTGTTTTGATGAGATGTGCGTGGAGCTGGGCGGCATGGCTAACGGTAGTGGTAGCCGGCTCCATGGGAGCTGCTGATAAAAAAATCGAATCACTTGTGAGTGAAATCTTATTTTATTTTTATTATATTTTAGTGGTTTATTAAATTTTTAAAAATATTAAATAATTGGATTAAATGGAGAAAAAATTTTTGATACATCATAAAAATGAGTTTAATTAGACATGAATTTTGATGTATAATTAAATTGTAATATTTCAAATTCAAATTTACGATCATATGAGATTAATTTTCAACAAATTTATAATCAAATTTGTTGTTCGATGGAGTTTTATAAATTTTTTCTATACTTACAGGAAGTGCCTATCTCAAAAAAAATCCCCACCATCTACTTGAAGGAGGTTGGATTGTGGTTCGAGATTCAAGAAAGCTCATGGGCTATAGGAGTCGTGGAGCTCCAAAGCACCATCGTTTGGCCGTTTTTGTAGGGCTTGCTCATATTATAGTAGGTGACTCTCATTCTACTACTATTTTTTTTTAAGATTTTGATTTCAACCATTTGATTGATTGTATTTTCTATGAATTTATTTAAATTCTATTGTGTAACTTTTTAAATGCTAGAGATTTTGACTGTAATATTTTTTTAATTTCCAGGGTCAAATAGAAGTATTTGAATTTTGTATGATTTTTTCTGAATAGAAATATTTTAATTTAATCATATTTTTAATACAATTATTGTGAATGAATATAGACATGTGATTGAGTAATAGCTGGTCATTATTACTGTTAAAAATATGATATTAATATGTGTAAAAGACAAATAAAAACTAGTTAATTAATCCAGCCGTTGGTTGGAGATTAATTGACCTGTACAGAATAGCGAGCTTTCCTTTAAATCTTATGGTGGATGTTATTCTCTACTAATACAGTGATATAACAATAAAATGATTGAGAGTAATAAGAGGTTATTATTGTGCCAACGAGCAAAAAGTGAAGTCTATATTTACTGAGCCAACGGTTACTAACTATAGGTTACTTATACTAAAAAAAATTGTTTAAGTCTAAACTTCTTAATTGACTAATATAATTATTAAAATACATGTTACTAATTCATTATTAATGTAAGGCTTTACTGGTCACTAATTACTAATTTATTATCACTATATGAATTTATTGTTACTCATATAGGTTTAATGATATCGATACGGATGTGGATATTGTTATCGATAATATCGTTTGTTGATTTATTGTACAATATCGATACTATCCCTGATACTAATATCGATGCTGCTACTGTTATATTATTACTATTGTTATTATTATTATTAATTCACTATATTGTTTATAGATTGACTAATTATGTGATATACTGAGCATGTGATTATGATACTACACTGATATTAATATAGAATGTGATTATTATTATTAGTTTACTGCATTGATATCTCATGGTTTAGTACATTGATATCTCATGGTTTACTACATTGATATGATTTACGATAGTCTTTACCGATGTTTTGGTTTTACCTATCTATACAATTTGTTTACAGTATAGATTATTACTAATTGATAATACTAATATGACGACTTCTTTTTGGTTTTGACACATATCCTGATTTTCACACTATACTGTTTTACTAATTCTCGTGCCATACTATTTTACTGTTTATTGACTCTGCTACTACTATATGTAGGTTTTATTATTTTTGTACTGATTCTTGATCATATGATCGTTATTATTATAAATTGATCGTTGACATGCATATTGCTCATTTACCGTATTTTGAATTTAGTTATAGGCTTTGGATAACCTACTACACTTTTTAGCTCATTATATGTGGTTTAAATAATATCAAGTCAGAGAAAATGATCAAAAGTATGAGATTGATCATGATTCTGTAGAATATGATTATGTTGGTCACATTATGTTTATCATCATGTTTGGATACACGTGCAAAAAAATCAATAGTAATTTATTAAAATTTTTATGTAAATTTGTGCATCAAAAGCTTTCATGCGCAAGTTCATCTGTTACCTAAAATTTCTTGATCAAAGTCTCTTCTTGCGAAATAGATTGCATCATTTCATCTGATGCCGGAATTCCGCTCGACCTCCAAGTGATGCCGGAATTCCGCTCGACCTCCAAGTGATGCCGGAGTTCCACCCGATCTCCAAGTGACTCTGGAATTTTGCTCGAATACTATATAATGTCGGAGTTCTCCCCAGCCACCAACTGATGTCGGGCTTCTACCTGACGACGGACCTCCACTCGTCGTCAAATTTCTACCTGACGTCGGACTTTTGCCTGTTGTCAGATTTTTGCTGGACAATCTATCCGATATTGGATTTCTGTCCATGGATGGACATCTACTTGACGCCTTCCTTCTGACCTCCGTCGTTAGACAACAGTCCTTTCGACCTCCGTCGCCCGCCGACTACTGACCTTCAAACTTACGTCGTCTGCCGACTACAGTTCTTCCGACCTCCGTCACCTGCCGACTACAGTCCTTCAAACTTATGTCGCCCACCGACTATGGTCCTTCCGACCTCCATCGCCCGCCGACTTCCGACCTTCATCGCCCACCGACTACGGTCTTTCCAACTTACATCGTACACCGACTATAGTCATTCAGACCAAACAAACACATCAACAGTGATACTTTGTATTCTCACCATGTAATGTACTCTATAAGATGTACATCAAGCTAAGGCCTTCCCCTGAGGAAGGACCTCATTTGTAATCAACTACAATACTAGTGGATTCATTCATACTGAGCCAGACCCCGTGATTTTTCTCCCTTTTTAGTGGTTTTCCACGTAAAAATCTTTGTCTCTAATGAGTGACGCACACTCTCTCTTATATGATTGCGTGCCGGATTTTCGTACAACGCTAAGACGTTAAACGTTATATTTCTCTACCGCTGCGAATATATATATAAAGACCTTCAAACTCATACACTCATTTGATACACAAAATTCAAAATATCTCTTAATTAATAATAAAAACTCTAAATCAATAAATCATGATAAGCCGCCTTATATTTTTTAAATTAGAACCAAGAAACCCTCACTCTTTTTCTTTAACAACTCATCCAGTAAATTTCTCACTCTAAAACAAACCTATAACAAAATTTATCCCTATTGGTCCACGTCGTTACAAAAGGATTGTTCGTTACAATCATTTTACTTATGCAAGAAGAATACTTTTTTTTTTCCTCTATAAATCGGGAATGGGGAACTGCTTTCTCAGTTTTTTTTTTCTTCTGACAAAAATCTTCTTTTTCCTCTATATTTTCCTAAGCAGAGAGCTTATTAGCAACGTTTCTGACGTTCTGGATTCGATTCTTTTGGAGACTCTGATGGATAAGAGTAAGCTCGACGCCCAGCCGAGGCTCTTTTACTCCCTTCCGCTCCTTTTTCTTGATCCAGATTCCATCATGAGATCAGGCGAGAATTCACATTTACAGAAGGTTTCCGATCATCGATTGCAATCCTTCCCTGAAACTGGGCGCTTCAACAGCGAATCAATCGATGCCTATAATTAATCTTCTTGATACAGAGCTTTCCACCGGCGAGCATTCAGAGGTAACAACCACGCTGCTCCACATCTTTAGCTAGTCGATCGGAAATGGTTCTTACATTGCTCAAATCAACAGTTTCTCTGTCTTTTTTTTCGGCAATTCGTCCCCGTCGTCATCATCGGCGTCGGCGTCCTACAGAAAGACATACAAGAACTCTGTTTGATGAAGCATGAAACTCATGAGGAAGCTCACAGGAGAAGACAAAATTGGTTGAAGTTATTTGACAGGTATATTTCTCTTGTTAAAATTTGATAAATTTATCTTACTTTCAAAATATATAGGAAGTCTTAATCATTTAGCCATTTTGTTGAGAGTATATTACATCAAAGTTAATTCAATAAAGAAAATGCTTCGGCTTGGTTTGAGACCCATTTTTTTACTGATTTTTAAAGTAATTTTTTAGTAAAATATTTCTTGAATTAGAATTTTTTGTACTAAAAATTTGTTTTAAAAATAGTAAGAAAATTGTCCCAAATGATTGCACAAATCTAAACTTTCTTAACTAATTGTACTTAGCCTGTTTTATAAAATTCATTTAATGTCACATCTAAAATTTAGCCTGTTTTACCGATTTTTTTTTTTTTTTTTTTTTTTTTTTTTTCAAAAAAAAAATGAAATTTTTTTAAAAAAAAAGAAATTTTTTTTTTTTGCATAGTTGCAAATAAAATATGACATTTTTCTAAAAATAGAGAAAGAGAAAACAATAAATTACAAGAAAAAATAATAAAAATTAGACAAAATATACAATTAAAAGAGTGTAATATTAGTTTTTATTTTTTGGGGGAGGGGACTTTAGCAATTTATATAAAATCTTAATTCTAAAATCTTTTGATGGAAAATTTAAACTCTCAATCAACAAACTAATAAAGGTTGCGCTGTCCATTTCATTTGGTTTGTAAAATCATCATAGCAAATATATGTATCATGTGTTGCATATTAATCTTTCAATTCACTTATAGAAGATGAATATGCCAACTAGTTATCATTGTCCATGAAATCACCATATGAATCTACCTCTTGATGGGTGCCATACTTGACCTCTATTTCATTTATATAAAAGAAGAATTAATTAACTCCTCATCAATTTCCATAAAATCACCACCCGATGAAGATACCTTATCCATCACATCTTAATGTTGTTCTCCTTCTAGTCATTTGTCATAGTATTGCTTTTCCAGCCTTTCTTCATCATCTTTGTCTACCATCCATTCATCTATTCCACATTTACATTTTTTGCATCTGAATCACATGAGATAAAATCTTATTCAAGTCATCTGCGAGTCTCATCCTCCCAGCTTCTCACTTGAGCTTAGACAAGGAGATTCCACTTCCCTATCTACATAGTTCTTTTTTTACCTCTGCATCCCACGTTGGAATCACTGAAACATTAGCTATGAATCCATTCACCCTTAGCATGAAAAATACATATTTTAACTCCTAGATATGACGATTTCATATTTCCCATATCAACCACCATGCAAGTATGCAACCCAAAATTTCTCCGAAAAACTCATGTTCTTCCCTTTGTGCCACCTTCGTTACAATAACATACGTTGTTCCCATCTTTTCAAAGGTTTTTATCTTTTACACTTTTGAATAGAAGCACGCTCCCTCTCTCCCATTGAGCACAAAAAAAAAAATCCATAAATTGATTCAAGGGTAAAATTTTGATAAATTTTGCACTTGTGATTTCTTGAATTTTAGCCGTCAATTATGATGTGTCCTTGAATTAAGTATGAGTCTCACATGCCCATCTAAAAAATTTAGTGTATCATAATGGAACTTTCTTTTGCATTAAAAGAAAATTTTGTTTAAGTATATACAAATGATAAGTGCTGAAGTAAAAAAAAAAATCCTATTTATGAATTAAATTAAGAAAAGAAATTAAAAAATATATATAAAAAATAAAACTCATAATCATTATTTCAAACATTTATTGGTTGAGGACGTGGTCAATTTTTTCTTTTAGTTATTATTCGACCCGTAACGATCTATGACCCATCATTCATCATGAGTGAAGTCAGTTGCTAATTGATAATGGAATATAACTCCTATGAAGAATTATAAAAGCAAGCTTTATTGATATCCAAATTTGGTCTGCCTGTTGATGAGGACAATCGATGACTCTTTCAAGTGGGGATTGAATGATTGAAAAAATTGATCACCTCTAAATCTTGCATGCCCAATAAGGACAATCAATGCCTCTTTCAAGAGATGATTGAAGCCTCGTTAGGACAAAAATATCTTGATCATCTCCAAATCTAGTATGTCTAATGAGGATAATCAACACATCTTTCAATGAAGATGGTACCCTTGTTGTAGGGACTGAAAGTCTTGATCACCTCTAAATTATTATGTGTAATGATGACAATAAATGCTTCTACGAGGAGAGGATCCGGGAATCATCATAGGTTTAAAGTTTTGATTGCCCTCAAATTTGGTTCATCCTATAAGGACAATCAACACCTTTTTTATGAAAAGATCAGAACCTCACTGAAGGGACTATGGGCATTAGTCATATCTAATGATTTTTAAATTTTTGCTAGATAACTTTTCTCACTTTTCATAGGGTAAAATTGAAGAAGAGAATCAAGCCTTGATGGGCTGTACTAAAGATGAGAGAAATTAATCTTAAAAAAGGAAAATGGGTAAGGGGATAGATTAGGGGGCCATGCATGCGTGGTTCTTGTTAGCATCATCAATAGTGGCTTGGCTCAAGTGGGAAGCTGAGAGGATGGGAATCACATATCAGTCCAAAAGATTTCAACTTATGTGATTTTGATATAGAAGATGTAAACGATGTAGAGAAAGTATGATTAGAAGAGAAAGACGATGAAGAATGACTTGAAGAGAAGTTTATAATAAATGGTTGGAAAAAGGAGAAGAACATCAAGATGTGATGGGTGAGGATGAGTATCTTGTTTGGATGGTGATTTCATGAAAATTGATGAGGAGTTAATTAATTATTCTTTTATTAGTGAAATAGAGGTAGAGTATGATACCCATCAAGGTGTAGATTTTTATGTTGGTTTCGTGGAGATTGATGAGGAGTTGACATATCCATCTTCTATAAGTAAAGTGAAAGACAAATATGCAACAGAGAATACATATGTTTGTTATGATGATTCTACAACATAAATGGAATGGACAATGCAACCTTTGTTAGTTTATTGATTGAGCGTTTAGATTTTCATCAAAGTATCTTAGAATTGAGATTTTGTATAAATTATTGGAGCCCCCTCCCTCAAAAAAATAGAAACTAGTAGTCCACTCTTTTAATTGTATGTTTATGTATAAATTTTATTACTTTTTTTCTTGTAATTTATTGTAATCTCTTTCTCTATTTTTAGAATAATGTAATTCTAAACAAACGTGCATGATATTCACATTGATCATACACAACTCACACAAACACCACACACAAGCACTCATGCGATTATAACCGTACCTGCAAGCCAAATATTAACCCGCATGCATAAACAAAGAGTTTGCATAGTTCACACTTATAATTGTTCAAACAACCAAATGCATAAGATTATAAATCACTCAAATATGGAAACAAGCAAACATATAAATAATATTTAAATTATTATTTTCAAAATATTTGAATGATAGTTGTTATTATATAAAAGAAATTATATATCATTATCCTATTATTATTATTATTATTATTATTATCTTACATACATATACAGTTTAAACATACATGCAAAGTATATATACATATGCACACAAGCATACAACCTTAATAAAATAAAATTAATTTTGTATTTCTCTCTTTAATTACAATTTTTATTATTAAATATTATTTTTTGCAATGTAATAAATTAAATTATTAATAAAGTATTAGACTAATAGACTAATTGTTCCTTCACTTGAATTCATTTCTCAAAGTCAAAGTCCTTTTGTGCAGGAAGAAAAATTCAACATATTTATATTATTAATTCAAGAATTATTGCATGAGTTGGATTTTTAAAGCAAGATGTGCATGCAATAATTAAATTATTTTTGGTCAATGTGCTAACAAGATTCTTATTGATCAGTTTGTCTGAGTAAGTAATGGGTTACATAAAAAATTATTAATATTTATTCAAAAAATATTATACAAAATATTCACAAAGGCTTTTTTAATATAATCTTTTATCACGCGGTATGCTTATATTAGATCATAAATATTTTTCTTGAGTGATTGCTAAATTTGTTAAGATATTTACTTATAGAAATTATTTTACAGAATGTAAAATTCTTATTTTATTTACTGTTTTTTTTGATGAAGTTAAGATTCTATTTTGAAATACAGAAAAAAAAATTATACAAATAATAGTATTTATTTTAATTAAATGAGTTTTCTTGGTTACTAATTAAATTTGTCGTTGCTAAGTCACAAGCCATAAATAGAAATGGTTCTTACATCATTGACAAATGTGGGTAAAGAAGCTAGTCCAAAAAAATATAATTAAGATAGATCTTGGAATATAAGTTCTCAAATTGGTAAATTAATATAAGTAATGGATATTATGATTTATTGGAAGATAAATATTCTATGTATTCAAAAAACTAAATGTGTTTGAGAGAAAGCACAAGATATTAATAATTTAATATTTAAACTTTGGTATTCAGGTAGGAGTATTCGTACTAGAAATGATGTAGGTATGATTATAAATAATAGTTTGAAAGATAACATTATAAAAATTAATAGAATTACATATATAATTATAACTTTAAAGATTGCTATTGATGCAAACATTATTAATATTATATGTGTTTATGCTCCTCGAGTAGATTTATATATGTATTCAAAATTAAAACTTTGGATTGACTTAAAAGAATTAATACAAATGATATATATCTCCTAAAAAAAATTGTTAGAGGATAATATTTTAAAAGCTTTTCATAGTAGTTATGAGTTTAAAGCGACTAATGAAGGTGATAAGATCATATCAGAAATTGCTATAACTTATGATTTTGTAGTTGCTAATATCCTATTTAAGAAAAGAGAGAAGTATCTTATCACTTATAAGAATATATATACTAAGAATCAAATTGATTATTTTCTTATAAAAAAAATAGATTACTTAGATTACAAATATTATAAATTATTCCGAGTGAAAGTTTATCTATTCAATATCATTTATTAGTTTTTAAATTTTAAGATGAAATAAAAAATAAAATAAAATATTATCTTAGAATTAGATCGAGGTATTTAAAGGACGCTAATAAAAATATTTTTTTAGAATAAGATTAAAGATCTTAAGATTTTGACGGTGCATGAAGAAGCTAATGTTATATGCAAAAAATAACTAATGATATTAAGAATATTGCAAATTAATAATGTTATTGGATTATCTAAGTAAAAATGTCATAATGATAAAAATAGTAGGTGATGAAATCAAAATATGCAAGAGAAGATATATAATAAGAATTAACAACTAGGAAAATTGGGAAAGCTATAAGGATGATTATGGCTTTTTCTAATCAAGTCATTAATAAAAGTATGACTTTGCCTAATCAAGTCATTAATAAGAGTACACATTTTAGATATTTTGGATCTATTGTTCAAAATAATGGTGAAATAGATGGGGATGTTATTCGTAGAATTCAAGTATAATAGTTGAAGTGGAAGAAAGCGCGCATTGGGCCTACTGTGTGACAAAAAAATTATTGCTTAAAATTAAGCAAAAATTCTGTGAGATAGTGGTGAGACCTGCAATGCTTTTATGGTACAAAATGTTGGCCATTAAAAGGAAACATAAAATTAAGTTAAATATTGAGATGAGGATACTTAGGTGGATGAGTGGCTTCACTCATAGAGACAAAATGAGAAATAAGTAAATGCATGGACAGGTTGGAATAGCCCTAATGGAAAATAAGATTAGAGAGTCATTTTAGATTGTTTGGACACATAAAATGTTGGCCTTTTGATAACCCGATTAAGAGAGTAGATGCATTAGATTTGACCTATATTTAAAAAGGTAGAGGTGGAATTAAAAATCTTGGTTAGAAAATATTATAAATGATATTTTTTTCATTTAAATGAGAGTTTGATTCTTAATATGACAAAATGGAGACGAAGGATTTGTGTAGTCGACCCCACGTAGTGGATAAAGGCTTCATGTAGTTGTTCTTATTGTTATCTAAAAAATTTTGGTTAAAAAATATTAGAAATGACATTTTTTGGTATGTTTAAATAAGAATTTGATTCTTAGTATGACACAATGGGGATGAAGGATTTGTGTATCCGACCCGTCGTAGTGGGATAAAGGCTTGATCTAGTTGTTCTTATTTTTAACTAAAAAATCTTGGTTAGAAAATATTATAAATGACATTTTTTTAGACTTAAATGAGAATGATTCTTGATAGGACACAATGGAGATAAAGGATATGTATAGCTGATCTCACGTAGTAGGATAAGACTTAATGTAGATGTTCTTATTGTAATCGTCTATATGACTAATAGAACTAAATATAGTTTTAAAATTTAATTAAATTTAAATAATTTTAGAAAGATTTATTTAAATACCAAGCGAAATAATTTTATTGCGCCTATATTTATGAAGCTAAGAAAATGACTTTAATTATTTTTTAAGGTATCTTTGAATGATATGTGGGCTCCGAAAAATTCCATTTTATGTTTGTTGATCCCGGCCTCTCCACGCCATACGTCTATTTTTCTACTTGGGTTGTGTGGTTTCAGTTAGAGCTATGGGGTTAATGGCTTTGTCTGAATGTAGGTTTTGGGTTTGGCCGACAGTCATAGGTCAACATGATACTTTTTTTAATACATAGAAATTTACATAATGCAATTCACTCAATTCAACAAGCACACACAATTCACACTCATGAATACAAGCACATGAACTCATTCATGACGGAGTTAATTTTATACTACACCTACATTAATTTTTATCATAAATGCACATAAAGTTCACACACTTATGCAAATTAGAGAAATTTTTGCTCTTAAATTTTTTACAATTTAAAAAGTAAAAAAAAAAAATTCAAAAAATAGATTTCATAAGAGATTAACAGTATTTATTCAAATTTATGAATATTTCAAAAGGCTTTGTTATGATGATGTTTTATCACATGAATTTCATACTACTATCAATCAATCTAGCAGGCAATAATGAGGACAAAAACATGAGAAATCTTCCATTTCACATTTGACTTTGAATATGTCAAATAAAATTGGCCATCATATATTTTGCAATTGCCATATTGCAACCTGAGCTTCTGCTAAGATGAAGGCAGAGCTGGAAATTTTTGACACGATCCGAAACATGACCCGAACCCGACTCGGAAAAATCCGGGTTCGGGTCAACTCGAACCCGAAACGGGTCGGGTTCGGGTTGAACAAATCAACCCGTTTTAAAAATCGGGTCGGGTTCGGGTTGACCCAGCAACCCGAAAACTCATATTTGACCTAAAAACCCGAGATTGACCTGTTTTTTACCCGATTTTGACCCGTAAATCGAATATTGACCCGATTTTGACCTTAAAATTTGCAATTTTAGGTCAACTTCGGGTCATTCGTGTCGGGTCGGGTTGACCCAGATCCGAATCGGGTTGGGTTCGGGTTGGCCCGAACAGTGTCGGGTCAGTTCCGGGTTCGACCCGAACCCGACCCGCTGACCCGAATTGACACCCCTAGATGAAGCTTCTCCATTTGCCTAAGTGAGGAGTAATTACTGTGTTCCGAAACCGAACGTGTCCAGAGACCAATAACAAAACACCACATCACTTGGGTGCTCGGTACCGTGCTCGATACTGCATCGGTACCGCGCTCGGTACACTCGGTATTCTGTCCGGACATAATAATTTTTCCTAAGTGAGGCTCTCTTCTCACTCTCAGAAGAGAGCTGTGATCAATACTCTTTAATTAAAAATATTTTAATATTAGTTTAATTTTTAAAAAATCAGATCAACGTCATTTCATTTTGTATGTTTGTTGACGTATTATAATCATTAGGACATGCATGATGGTTCCTAAAGTCAAATTATTTGAAATAAAAGACTGAGAATTATTTGAAATTACTAATTATAAGATATTAATAGTTTTATTCAAGTTTTTAATTAAAGATATTTAAATATAAATTTAACTGGAAATATATTAGATATTTTCTAAATTAAAAAAATATATATCCGTAATTATATTTTCACATATTATAGATAAGATCATTATTTCTTTCACATATATGTTATACCATAGCTTTATTTATGATTGATGTTAAAAATGTATTAAAATGACTAAAATTAAAAATTATTTTCATGTGAAATAAGTATGATATAATAATATATGGAATCAACATATACTATTTTTTATAACATCTAAAATATAGAAATTAAAAAGTAAAAATTTAATGAATCAAATTTTCAACATTAAATCAACTTATAACTAATTAGAACTAATAGGATTTCTTTTCTAAAGCTAAGTTTTAAAATATAAACACACACACAAAACGAAACGATCACGCCAAAAATTTTATAGTGGTTCGGTCAAATCTTGACCTACATCCCCTAGAGTCCTCCTCTCAGGGTATTGTATTAAATATTTTAGTGACTCTCTTTTAGCCCTCATAGCTAGGCAGATCGAGAAGCTTTTACAAAAATTGTTTCCCTTCCACGGTATGGCAGAGAAACAAAATCCTTTTCACCCTATTGATGAGACAGTGAACATGTAATCCTTTTCACCCTCGTGGTGAGGTAGAGAAACTAAAATCTTTTTCTCTCTAGGTGAAGTAGAGAACCTGAAATCCTTTTCACCCTCCAGGTGAGGCAGAAAACCAAATCACTTTCAACTTCCCCCATGTTGTGGAGTGGCTGGGCCTTTTTACACCAAAGGGGTCTTCTTCCCAAACCTTCCCTCAAGACAAATTTTGACGCATGGAGAAACTCAGGTGCAAGTTTAACGAAGCAACCGTGTTAAACTCCCTTTCACACTCCCTTGAACCCACAAGGATCTTCTTCCTCTCTCAAAAAGTTTACACTTTCTCTCCCAATCTAAATGCTCTCTTTTCAAGCTTTCTCTAAAAATGACTCAAACCAATGAATGCCAAAAAAAGCCTCTTACAAAGTCTAATAAAAAAGCTTAAATATAGGGTTTAAAAAAACCATATTTATTAAATTCAATCATTATTATTCGCACAGTACGATCTTAAGATCATACAACATGATCTCATGAATTTGACTTATTAGTATTATACGATAAACAGTTATTACAATACGATCAGTTCAAATATGCTCAGTTTGTACTGTATGTTTACCTGTTAGTATAATACGATCATTTTAGGTCGTACTGTACAAATGAACAGTCATACAACACGATTAGTTCAATCAAATTATTGTTCGTATAGAACGAATCTCGGGATGACCAAAATCGTCTCTATCAATCGTCCAGTACATTCCAATTCATATAGTACTATAAAAAAATCAAAATCAAGCAAATTCTATTGATTAATCACATTATTAAATTAGAAAATATTTTAAACATCGTATAACATGATTAGTTTAGTATGGTACGAATAAAACAAAATTAAAATTTAAAATTTTACCTAAATTAATTAATGTTGGGTTTCTAATTACAACTGATCATCCAGTATGATGTGGTGTTCGTACTGTACGATTAGTTATACTTTAAAATAATTATTTCAGCTAAATAAAATATTTTAATTAATTTTAATAACAACATATCATATAATATGATTTGCAGAAAAATTAAAATATTTATAGCTTTTATTTTCACTCCCCCTATGTATGTGTGTATGATTGTTAAACATCATTTACAATACATAGACTCAAGAAAAGATAAAAATACAAACTCTTGGAAACATCAATCATATACTACGTACCCAGTCTTGAACTTTGATCCTTTGGCAATACTTGGCGCATACTTAGCATAAAATGTTATAACACACAAAAAATATAAGTCACCTTTATCTCCTTAGGGGGCTAATTAGGATGACTTGGGGGTTAAGAAAGTTGATTATCCTTTTGAATTGTACGGGTTGAATGTGAGTCGTGTTGTTGACTTTGCTTCCACTTGTGGTGGTAAGCGTCGTGGGCGCAAACATATAAAATTTGTTGGCTAATCTTTGTGGATGTGTTGGGCTGCTCTTTGGACCTTTTATGGGTTCTCGACGGCTAGGTCAGTGTGATTTGAGTGAGTTGTTGGGTCATGTGAATGTTGTTATGGCGGGGGAGGATCCTACATATAAAAAAAAATCATAATATTCTGATAAAAGTTTTGATCATAATGAATAATAGAATGTTAGATCTATTTTAAGATAAATCTGATTTATATATAAATAATTAATATTATATTTATCATAAAATATAACACAATTTTTTTAGGCTAATTCTGATAAAAAATTTAATAAAGACATCTAAATTAATGAAAAATAATGATCAACTAATAGAATGAGTAACACATTTTAGTATATTGCTTTTTTATTAATTATATGTGGATCTCTTTTTTTTTTACATTTAAAATAATTAAGATAAATTCATATGCACATAACATATTTGAAAAATTCGAATTCAAGACCTCTTAACCTCTTAATTAATTGTCAAAACTATTGAAGTTCATTAATATATTAAGCAATAGATAACCTTCTGTCTTACATGGTTGCATATACAACACAGTATATACCCCACGAAAAGATAATTAATGTCGCCGCTGTGGACGGCTGCAATGGTGTTGGGGTTTCGGCTGCCGGCCTGCAGAAAGTACTCCTCTTCTCTTCCAAACGCAGATTGCAGCTGACAAAAGAAATGGCCTGTTTGTTCAGTAAGCTTCCCATCCCCTGCCTCTCTCTCTCTCTCTCTCTCTCTCTCGTTCTTTATTATTTTTTTTTTCTTGGGACTGCTTAAGTTTTTTCTTGTAATGATGATTATAAAGCTACTAGGTATAAAATGAAGTATCTTAGTATACAATTTCTAAACGTGAGCTGTGGTTTCAATTTGAAAACTATCTTAAATGAAGTCTAAGGATATATTTGAAACTAAAGAAACTAAACACCAAATGTGATCCGGAGGAGAGAACAGAGGAAGAAGAAGAAAGTGCTTTCTTGATCAGAGCTATGTACAGACAAGACCTATAAATAGATCCTAGGAAATAGAAGTACACGCATAGGCTTTAGATTGGTACAGTGTTAATAAAGGCTAATACAGTTTATTATGCTAATATCCCCCTCAAACGAACGGATCGGAGCTGATTGTGAGTTTGTCCCTAAGCTTTTTGAAGCGTGGCGTCGACAATGGCTTAGTGAATATGTCAGCTATATGATCTTCGGTTTTGATTGGAACAAGCCGGAGATGATTGTTATTAATGTGTTCCCGGAGAAATCTATGATCGATCTCGATGTGTTTAGTTCGAGCATGGTACACCTGATTAAGTTCTAACGCGATGGCAGAGGTATTGTCACAATGCAGATCAACCGAGTCGTCGTGATCTATAAGGAAATCGGAGAGCAGTCACTTGAGCCATATAGTGTCAGCAGTTGAGGCGGCGAGAGCCCTGTACTCCGATTCCGTTGATGACCGGGAAATCGTTGTCTGTTTCTTCACTATCCACGACACCAGCGTAGTGTCAAGGAAGGTGCAGTAGCTCGAAGTTGATTTCCGGGTTATAGGATCACTCACCCAATCGGCGTCGGAGTAGTTGGTGAGATTGAGACCTAATTTCATGATCGGAAGTCCAAAATCCGTTGTTCCTTTAATGTACCGAATGAGTCGCTTGAGGAAGATGTGATCCTCTTGTGGAGCGTGCATATGCTGGGATAACATATTGACGGCGTATGCAATATCCGGGAGAGTAATGGTGAGGTATTGCAACGCACCGGTGATCTTCCGATAGGTCGTGTGATCGGACAACGTGGCTGATTCCATTGTATGGCCAGCTGGTAGTTTGGTACATGAGGGATTCGCTGCAGAGTTGCAATTGATGAGATTGGCTTGTTGGATAATAGATATAGCATAGGATTCTTGGGACATAAAGTAATTATCTTGTTTATATTGAATTCGTATGCCGAGGAAGTGGTTCGCAGGGCCAAGGTTTTTTAGCGCAAATGTTTGATTGAGTTGATGAAGAAACATGGAGATGGCATCTTCGTCGTTGCCGGTGATGAGTATGTCATCCACGTATACGAGTAAGAACATTTTGGTGTTACCTTGATGGAATGTGAGGATATATGGGTCTGCCTTGCTCGGAGAGAAACCAAGTCGAAGGAGATGATTGCATAATGTTGTATAACATTTCCTTGGAGCCTGTTTGAGGCCATATAACGCTTTCCGTAGGAGGCATATGTGGTTCGGATAGACGGGGTCCTCAAATCGGTTTGGCTGCTTCATGTAGACGGTTTCTTGAATGTCGCCGTGAAGAAAGGCGTTCTCCACATCTAGTTGATGAATTTTCCAGGCGTGATGAAGAGCGATGGTGAATAGGACGCGAATGGTAGGTAGTTTAGCTACCGGACTGAATGTTTCGACATAGTCGAGTCCATATTCTTGTTGGTTGCCTTGTGCTACCAGCCGCGCCTTGAACCGAGCAACAGTTCCGTCTGCGTGAAGTTTCTTTCGAAACGTCCATTTGCACCCCAAGATTTGCTTGCTTGAAGGAGCGGGTACCAGTTGCCAGGTATCTTGCTTTTGAAGTGCAAGGAATTCAACTGCCATGGCATTACGCCATTCAAGTAGTTTGTTGGCCTCAGTGTAGCTGGTAGGATCCTGCTGAGAGATCTTGTTGTGAAGCAGATTTAAGCGATATGTTGGTTTTAGTAAGCCAGTTTTGGTACGAGTTATCATCGGATGCCTAGCCACTGTGTTATTAGGAGAGACATGATCATTATCCGCTGGGGAACGTATATGCGGATTACGGGTATTAGAGTTGAGCGGTGAGGTGTGTCTGCTCGATAGATGCTTGGACGAGGCTTTGTCCTTGGTATGTTGGGTTGAAGTAACCTGTTGTAGAGTAGAAGACGGTATTAGAAAAGAGGGAGGAAAGACTGGTTGAGATATTTGATGAGGTTGAGGAGTTTTAGATAAGAGAAACGATGTTTCAATGAATTGAACGTGATGAGAGATGATGATCCTGTTTGTTTATCTGTTCAGACACTTATAGCCTTTATAATTGCTGGTGTAACCGATGAAGAAGCATGATGAAGACTTCGGTTGGAGTTTATGCCTAGAGTGCTTCGGAAGAAGTGGGAAACACTCGCATCCGAAGGTGCGAAGATTGGCATAATCAGGTTTGGTGTTAAACATGAGACGAATTGGAGAGACATTGTTGGTCGTAGGCGTTGGCATTCGGTTTATAAGATGAGCGGCTGTTAAGACGGCATCAGGCCAGTAATTGGGAGGCATGGACGCGGTGTGAAGCAGCGTCCTGACTGTATTGACGATATGGCGGTGTTTGCGCTCTGCAACATTGTTCTGTTCCGGCATGTAGGGGCATGAGAGTTTATGATGTATCTCTTTGGTCTGAAGAAAATTTCTGAATTGTTGATTTACGAACTCAGAACCGCCGTCGGTACGCACCACCTGAACTTGGCGAGCTGTCTGTTCCTCAATGAAGTTTATGAAATTAATAAACATAGGCGTAACTTCAGTTTTAAAAGTAAAAAGAAAAATCCAAATATAATGAGAGTGATCATCAACGACAAGTAAGTAATAATAGACCTGTCAATATTGGACCCGACCCGAAAACCCGACCCGAACCCCACCCGAAAATTTTGGGTTTGGGTTGACCCGAACCAGAAGCGGGTCGGGTTCGAGTCCGAAAAATTGACCCATTTAAAAACATGGGTCGGGTTCGGGTTGACCTGGGAACCCGAAAATGACCCGGAATAAAGCTCTGACTGGCTCTACCCGCCTGAACCGCTGCCCCGTGCCCGCCTACCCGTTGCCCTGGCTGTCCAGCCGCGTCGGCGAGTCACGTCCCGAGGACAGGCGAACAGCTTCGCCGCACTCGTCTCGACTCCCTAACTCACATCGCGCACGCGTCCCGAGCTTACATCCCGCACGCTTCGCTGAGCACCTCGAGCTGCTTTCGCCGGCGTCGGGCGTCACCGGCTGCTTTCGCCGGCTTCTTGTGTCGCCGGCCTAGAGCTGCTTTTGTCGGGCGTCACCAGCTGTTTTCGCCGGCATCCGGTATCACCGGATCCTTTCGCCGGCTTCCGCTGCTGCTAGCCGATGCAGGCGTTATTGTATTCACGGGTCGAGTCGGGTTGACCTGAACCCGAAGCGGGTCGGGTTCGGGTTCAGAAAATCGCCCCGTTTTAAAAAACGGGTTGGGTCAACCCGAACCCGAATAGTGCTGGGTCAGTTTTGGGTTCGACCCGAACCCGACCCGTGACCCGAAATTGACAGGTCTAAGTAATAACGAGATCCTTGAATTGAGGAAATGGGAGAAGGTCCCCAAACATCTGAATGAAGCATAGCTAAGGGAGTTCTTTTACAAGTTACATAAGTACAAAAGACCAACTTTGGCTATTTACACATTTTACACGAGGTACAAATACTATTGTTATGCTTTATGCGCAAGAACGGAAGATCATGCGAAATCTGATCAAGAATTCGTTGATGAGGGTGCCCCAAGCGTTCGTGCCAGTTGAGATGATTTGTCTGGCTGGTGGCAAGTGCCAGTTGAGTGACATCCAGTTTCTTGATCGAAATTGGGTAGAGTCCATCTTTGCAGGGACCTCGAAGCAAAATTATGTTAGTCTGCAAGTCTTTCAACAGAAAACCGTTAGGCGTTTGTGCGAGTTGAGATGATTTGTCTGGCTGGTGGCAAGTGCCAGTTGAGTGACATCCAGTTTCTTGATCGAAATTGGGTAGAGTCCGTCTTTACAGGGACCTCGAAGCAAAATTATGTTAGTCTGCAAGTCTTTCAACAGAAAACTGTTAGGTTCAAAAGTAATAGAGATATGGTTTTCGATTACAAGTTTAGAGATGGAAATTAGATTGTGGGATATGGCAGGTATATGCAGGAGATGGGATAAGAATAGCTTACGCTCGGGGGTTGGAAGAATTCCCGTGCCAGAATGCGCTATGGGAACGGATCTTCCATCCCCGACCATGACATTGTCAGAGCCTTGATAGGTCGACGGTTGAGCAAGATTTTCGTGACCGTGTGTCATGTGTAAAGATGCACCTGAATCAAGATACCATTCAGTATAAGGTGAATCAGCTATTGCAATCAGAGCTTGCCCATTTGTTGTAGACTGAGAGGAAGGTGTAGTGTAGTTCTGATTGTGTCTGTGCCAGCAGACATCTGCAGAGTGTCCGCGCTTGGTGCAGATTTAGCAAATCAGAGAGGATTTGGATCCCTGTTTAGATCCAGAGGTGTTGATTTGCTGTGGACGACCGCGTCCACGGCGACCGGGGCCGCGGTTTGCGTAGAGAGTAGTTTGATTTTTCGTCATGTTGGAGAAACGTAGAGAATCTTGACGAAGATGGATTTCTTCACTTACTATCATGGCGTATAGACTGTCAAGAGACATAGGTTTTTGTAGAGCCCGTATCGCGGTTTTGAAGGATTGGTAAGGAGGCGGTAGGCCATTGAGTATATGAAGAATGATATCTTCGTTGTCGAGACTACATCCGGCAGAGATTATCAGGTCAACAGTTTTCTTGATTTCCATGAGATATTCTTGCATCGACATGTTGCGCATCGAGATGTTTTGGAGCTCGTTCTTGAGCTGCATTACTTTGGATCGATTGGCAGATTGAAATCTGGTTTGAAGAGCGCTCCGATTTCGTGACTGGATTCGAGATGCATAACGTAAGGAATCACGTTAGCTGAAATGGTGGAGGAGATCGCAGCGGCTAAATTTCTGTCTGTAAGAAGCCATTTTGATGCGTCAGATTCAGGATTCGAGTGATCTTGATCAGCGAAAACCGATGGAGGGGATTCAAGAAATGATTCGAATCTGTTCGCCTTGAAGAGTTTGAAAATCTGGTTCCGCCAGATTGGGTAATTGTCCATGGACAACTGATGGGGGACTAGAGACTTGAGATTAGAGATGATAAATTTGAGAGAGGGATATAGGAGTGGTTTATCAGATGCATCTCCGATGCCCGCCGTCGTGCGAGAGGATGCAGCGGCAGAGGCGGAGGAAGTCATGGATACGGTCTCAGGAGGTGACCGCTTCTGATATCATAAAGAAACTAAACACCATATGTGATCCGGAGGAGAGAACAGAGGAAGAAGAAGAAAGTGCTTTCTTGATCAGAGCTATGTACATACAAGACCTATAAATAGATCCTAGGAAATAGAAGTACAAGTGTAGGCTTTAGATTGGTACAATGTTAATAAAGGCTAATACAGTTTATTTAACTATGCTAATAGAAACGGCTGTAGTAATTTATAAGGTTGATTGTGAAATTATTGTGGGGAAAGAAACTTATGTTTTATTTGTGACAACTTTTTTATTGCTTTCAAAATCAAGTTTTTAGTACAAAAAATTTTAGTTTAAAAATTTTGATAACTATTTTAGAAAGTAGTCTCAAAAGAAATTTTAGCTTTTTGTTTGGGGCAGTTTTTTACTGCTTTCTAAAGTAATTTTTAGTACAAAAATAATTTCAAAGCAATAAGAAAGCTGTCTCAAACGAAGCCTTACTCTGCTTGCAAAAAGCTATTTTCTACCACAAAAAACAAAAAAAAATAGTAAGAAAATAATAACCAAATGAATTTATGGTTATTATTTGAAAAGCAAAGAGAAAGTCGTCTCAAATAGACTCATTGGTTTTATTTGGGGTAGATTTTTAAAGTAACTTTTTAGCATAAAAAATTCTAATTCAATAAATTTTTAAAGGAACAAAATGATTTAAAAAGTAGTAAGAAAGTCGCCCTAAACTAAACTTTAATCTTTCAGTTTTAAACTGAACTAATTTGATCGTATTATTGATTTATTTTCTTATGAATAATTTTATTAATTTGATCTGTTATTAAGTAAAAACAAAATACTCTAATAGAAACTTTTCAATTTTGGAGCAAATTTAAATAATTTTAAAATTTTTGTACATAATTTATAGCAGCATATCATGATAGATTTTTTATTTTTGTGCCAAAATGAGATTTTTCTATTGATTTTAAGATAAATGTGGTGCCTACATAACATAAGGATGTATTATTATTAAAATTCTTTATAAATCTTTTGTCTAGCCTAAATATTTTGTCAATGCCTTTATTTTTTGGTCAAGAATATAAACTGTGTTGGATTTAAATTTGTCTAAGTATGAAGAGAGAGAGAGAGAGAGAGAGATGAGAGAACAAAATATGACTAACAAAAAATACATATAAAAAATATATATATAATTATATTCCTACTATCAATATTTACATTTTGTTTCAAAATAATATATATAATATATACAATAATCAATATCGGCTATAAAATAATACATATCAAATCAGAGAAAAAAAATAAAACAAAACTATCAACATTACCTAGCCTTACCTTGTAGACTCTTTGCATTTACTTGAAATCATATAAAAGCTGCATAATGAGCTTACAAAGCATAACAAGAAACCAAAATTTATCATTGCCTTTAATGTAAGACAAAAGATTCAATATCTAATAATTTATCCGTAATAAGAAATTTATAAAATTCATTTCAATCAATAGTAAAACCAATAATATCAATAAAGCCAATAGAGATCTATCAAACTATAAGAAAAATTGATAAAAAGCGCAACCAATCAATGGGCAGGCTATGTTATATTGTATTAGTATCAATGTTAGTTCAATCAGAATTATATAAGTTACATCTATAATTTAATTCACATGCTATCATGTCAATACAATCATGAATATAACTATGAAATGCTAGGCATGACATTCAACTGTAATGTGGTATTTTCATTCTTCCACCTGAATCGCCGCCAAATTGGTAATCAATTTTTAATTTAACTCCAACTATCGACCAATTGATCATCGTTCTTTATCTTATCATCATTCTTCATTATCTTAAGTCAATTTATAGGTGAATTTTAATAATACTTTTAAGAGTCTTCACCTTCTATCTGTCGGTATAATTTTATCAATCACTTACATGCTATAAGCAAGATCACACCACAAAATTTTATTTTAAAGAAAGCCAATCGGCATATCCACCTATGCAGTATATTATATTTAAGAGCCAATCAATATTAATTATAGTGTTAACAACCAGCATTTTTTGCTTTCATATAAATGCTATATTTTTCAGTACAATGTAAGTCAATATCATGAGTATGAAATGCAATATTTTATTAAGTATAGTGAAATCTATAAAAATTATATACTTGTATCTACTTTAGAAATAATAGCTTCTAATTTACATGATGAAATTCAATAATATTACAGTGAAAATGCTCAGAGGATTATATCTATTATATATAAAAATTTATATACAAATTTGATAAATCATGAGAAAATATATTTTTAATTGGCATATTGGTGAGATAAAATCCTTAAAAATCAAAACAATTGAAAACATAAAATAGAATATAGTCACTTGCATCAAATGGAATAAAATATGTAATAGGAGCGATGGACAAAAAAGCTCTTATGAGCTTTATCTTACTCTTCTCTCTCTCCTCTCATCTTCCCCCTCTTCTTCTTCTTCTTCTTCTTCTTCTTTGCTTCTTGGCTAAGTACACAACTTAATAGTGGGGGAGGGAATGAATGAAAAGGATATTTATATTAAAATAAATAAAAAGACATTTTTTGTGTTTGGTGCTGTGGCACTCCAACCCAATGTCTCTGCGCAACTAGGGGTGTCAATATTTGACACGACACGACAATCCGACCCGGACCCGACCCAGAAAATTCGGGTTGGACCCGATCCGTTTATCTCGGGTTGGACCCGATCCGTTTGATAAACGGGTCGGGTTCGGGTTCACAGATTTGACCCGTTTGATAAAACGGGTCGGGTCGGGTTGACCCGGCGGGTTACCGGGTCAACCCAAAAACCTGTTTAATTTAAAAAAATAAAAAAAAAATTCTGTACAAATGAGTTCCCCGATGCTCATTTGATGGATTCCTCAGCCACTCCATAACAAGTTCCTTTTCCTTGCTCCGCCCAATGAGATCATTTAGGCAAGGATCCTGTTTCTGTATTTCACGAGCTCCGAGCAGCTAAAGCTGCTGCTTCTCACGTCCTGCTTTGCGTGTTTTACAAGATGAAGGAAAGTATCAACACTTGAAATTTTACTTGAAATTTTATCAAGTTTCTGCACAGCTGTCTCCAGTCGCTTCAAGGTGGGATCAATTTTGAAGAGCACGTTTGCCAAATTTGAAAAAAAAAAGAGAGATTGGAAGAATGCTGCCGGGTCGCGGGTCGGGTCTGGTCAACCCGGCAACCCGGCCGGGTCGGGTCCGGGTTGAAATGTCCGACCCGTTTTTATAAACGGGTCGGGTTCGGGTTGACCCGTTTAGATACGGGTCGGGTCGGGTTCAACCCGAACCCGGCGGGTTGACCCGAATTGACACCCCTATGCGCAACATATTGAATCCAAAATTAATGTAGAAGAGAGTCTTTAACACCGCAATGACAAATTTCTCGCACTATTGCGCTCTAAAGCACAATACCACAGTAGTCAAAGCATAGCGTCGTGGCGCTCACATCATATGTCATGACTCAGGATCTAAAGCGGAAGAATTTTATCTATTTTCCCTTTATTCATTTGTCATTCTCCTTACAATTTGATTAATAGCTAATATTCATTTATATAATCAGATCATCAATAATTAGAGCTTATGACTTGCATCTAAAAAATACAAAAAAATATACAACAACAACAACAACAACATCAAGCCTTTATCCCACTACGTGGGGTCGGCTACATGAATCCTTTTTCTCCATTGTGTCCTATTAAAAGCCAAATTCTCGTTTAAATCTAATAAAGAAAGGTCATTCCTAATATTTTCTAACCAAGTCTTTTTAGGTCTACCCCTACCTTTCTTAACACAAGTCAAATCTAATACCTCTACTCTCCTAACCGGGTCGTCGGAAGGCCGCCTTTTTATGTGACCAAACCATCTAAGGCGACTCTCTCTAATCTTATCTTCTACTGGAGCTACTCCAACCTTTTCACGTATATGCTCATTTCGTATCCTATCTCTAAGGGTAAAGAAAGAAAGATTTATATCCTCTAATATATAGTGGATTTTTCATCTGAGCCGGGCCCCATGGTTTTTTCCTTTTTGAATTATTCATGAATTTCTAATCCTACTATTTTTATCTATGAGTGCTAATTTTTTGTACAACATTAAGATGTTAAACACACACTTTACTGACTCAATTTTTTTGGCACATAATTGTTAAGACACCTGTCATTCACTTATTGGTTTACATCATGTACCGTTATGTACTATCTTGATTATCTTGCTTAAACTCATCTATATAATACATTGTAATTGATGATACAGACATCAATACATTATTTCATTTCCCTGTTTCTTTCCCTGTCTCAGCTCGTCTTCTCTCTGTTTCCCGTTTTTGCCTCAGCTCCAGACATTCTCATGGTATCAGAGCACAACTGCTCCACAGCATTCAACTCTTCACATGGCAATTGATAATTGGATAATTACAATTTGCTTAAAAAGAGAAGACTTTGGGCACTTATAGGATGATAACAACTCTAGGAGTCTGCAAAGGAGAAAAAAAGACAAATTTTTTGTGTGAATTTAAGATTTTCATATAATATTAAGATTATATATATATATATATATATATATATATATATGAGTTACAAGAGTTGGTAGAGAGATCGAGATTTAACATTTTAGCTTTGCAAGAAGATCCAATACACATATAGGAGTTACAAGAGATGCTCGAGTTTTTAAATGGAAAGCTCGAAGAGGAGAAAACAATTGGTTTTTTCCAAACTAAAATAATTACATTTGTATTGTCATTAGATACAAATAGTGCACTTTTTGTGATTAGGAAAGGTGTAGATATAATATAGCAGACATGACTTGTACATATCGAATTTCACGATGGAAGTTAGAAAAGCTATGCGGCATAGGAGTTTTCATCAATTAAGATTTTCATGTTTGTTTGGTCAATTTCTCTTGATGATGGGAGGTCAAAGACCAAGAAACTCAACATAAATATTGATGTTAACATCAAAAGTAGGAGTTAATATCAACGACATGCATCAACCTTTTGAGGTTAGCGATGATGTGCGTCAATGGTTATTGGCAATGGCTGATGGAAAAGTCGGGGGACATTAAGCTACTCATAAGATTATAGTCAGGCAATGATGGTCGGTGAATAATAATCGGGTGCTGGTGGTTTGAGTATAATTGTAATGCAATGAAGGTCAAAGAAATGAAATCAAGCGACGGTGATCGAATGAACTTAATCAATTGAGAATGGTCAAAAGACTGTAGTTGAATGACAATAGTTAGAAAGATTGTAGTTAGGAAATGGTTGTAGAAAGAATCATAATCAGAAGACAGTGATTGGAGGACCACAATCAGAAGATGGTGATCTACCCGTAGTCGAAAAATAAAAGTTTGAGATATGTAATCAAGTTATGGAGGTCGTAGGACGATAGTCAAGCGATGAATTTTAGAGGATCATTGTCGATAGACTATGGTTAGATGATCATTGTCAAGCTATGATAGTTAAAGGATTGTAGTCGAGTAATGATGGTTTGAAGATCCTAATTAGTCAATGATTGTCGAACGATCATAGATGGGTCACGATAATCAGAGGATCGTAGTCTAGTAATGGAGGTCAAAGGAATGTAGTCATGTGGCGATTATTGAAGATCATAGTCGGAAAATGGTAGTCAGATGACCATATTCGAGCAATATTAGCTTGATGATGTTGTTCGAATGGTGGTCTAACACTGTTTATCCAATGGTAGTCCAATTATGGTATTTCGTTGGTGTTCTAATGGCAGTTGCCAGTTGGCAGTCGAACAACACCGATCAAGTGGTTGGGATGTGTTTCAAAAGTGATGGTTGAGTGGTGGTCCAAGGATGAGAGCCAAGTGGTGTTGGATGGCAGCCCTGTTATAGTCAAATGATCGTTTGACAATGTTGCTCAAGTGGAGTTGCGAGATTGTTTGAATCTCTGAGCTCTCTTGAATCTGAAGGCAAAATCTTAGCTTAAGCCCCTCCCTCATGTGGAGAGTGAGAGCTTATTTATTAATTTATGAGAGTGACATACCCCATAAATATATCAAAAATCTTAAAAGCTCTATCAAACTACTCATATTAATTCACTCAATCATATATCTTCTTTCAATGTTTAATTTCCTTCATGTTGCCAAAACTAAGCAACATTAGGCTTCTTTGATTCATCTTGTCGAGACGTTTGATTTGATTATAATCATGTCAAATTTGGAGATCATTTGGCTCTCCATTTAAAGTTCAAAAGTTTTTAACTATGCTTCAAGTGGTTGATCTAAGCTCATTCAAGTTCGGATTGGGCCACTTCTAATATTATTGATTTAGTCTCATCGAGATATTATGTTTGACAATAAATTTGCCGGAATAGGAGCGGTCGTGAATTTAATTTCGTAAGTTTTCAAATTAAATATACATCAAGATTCATATTTAATGTTGGTGACATATCATATTTATTTTTTATTTTTATTTGAATATTTTTAACATTTGAAAATTGTATGACAATATTTTGTCACAGTTTTTTTTTTTTTATTTCATGTAAATGCAAATTATAATTAATATTTCAAGAAAGCAATTAGCCATTGTAAATGCAGATTTTTGTTTCGGTGCCTTCAAAATTCAAGTAACCACTAATCATGCAGCTACCTGTGCTCTTTTTTTTTTTATTATTATTTTTTTATTTTTATTTATTTATTTATTTATTTTTTGGCCATTTGGTTTAGCACGACCCGACTAAATTTTTGTAAATGAATTAAATAAATAATTTGTTAGCTCAAACTACAATTGTCTTACTTCAATGTTCAAATTATTAAAATAGGAAAATTAATTAAAAATATTTGAATTTAATTTTGCATTAAAAAATATCCATCAGCCACACGGCCTTTTTTAAACCACGAGAACTAAATAAGCACCACCGAGATGTGACGCATGCCCTTAATTATATAAACAACTTAGGGAATATTTAATTGTAAGCATGATGATTGTGTTGTATTATATGAATTTTTAGGTATTTAAAATGTGGTGCCAAATTTTAAATTTTAATTGACTTAAAATTAACCTCTTAGATAAACACTCACTCTATGTAGAAGGTCTCTTTAGATGGATAAATTATTCTCTGCGGATACGGATGCCCTCCGAATACGAATCAGAACGTACCATGTCATTTTTTTATGTGTATTGCGTCAGTGTACCATGATGTAGCACATTCTGATTCGCCTACGAACAGCCCGGTGTCCGCACAGAATATCTTTTCCTTTAGATGACACAATTCCTTGCTATCAATAATGATGATTAGTCAAATTGCTTTCGTTGATTAACGTGCATAACAACTTGGACTTGAATTGGACTCTGAAACGTCGAATATTGATCCTATTCATCATCATTTTTCGCACCATTCACTCTAATCTATTGTGAACACCAGACGGCGTCCGGAGACAAATAAAAGCATAACATGTCACTTTTTGTTGTGTACCGATTGATGTGGCGCGCTGTCATTCATCTCCAATCAGTCTAGTGTCCGCACATAATAATTTATCAATCTAAAGACGTTAAATTTTCTCATTCTTAACTCAAAATTATTGTTGCTATATACTAAGCATCTAGTATAAATTTCCAAAAAATAAATTGATTGTAAATTTCCATTGCTCGCAATCCTTCAACTGGCATAAATTTTTTTTCCTTGGAATATATTGGTGCCATTTCCCTCCAGATTGGATCAACTATAACAATAAGTAAACAATTAAGAAGCCAGCTATGCATTCCAAACTAATATCCTTCACAAAAAAAAACTTTGCCTCTGTTTTCTTCTCTCTTTAAAAACCCCACCAACCCACCACCCACCTCTCCTTTTCAATCAAAACGGCAACCATAGAATTACACAGACCCAAAAAAAATCAATTTTTTATATTTTGATTTAATTTTGTCACAAGATATATTATTCAATAATGTTATTTTAATAACCTTATATTTTATTCATAAAATTATTATTACAATTATATTATATAAGGTATATTAGACCTTAATTTTTCCCAAATTATATATAGGTTAGCATTGCAGCCAGACCTCCAATATCCTTCCATATTTTATCAATCCTTAAATTTATTATCTGCATACAAGATGTCTCGCAAGATATCCACCGCCGCGAAGTCGCCGGCGGCGATCAAGACGCCGGAACACTTGAAAGGAATTAAAGGCTTTTCAGCCAAAGAAATGGCGGGTTTGCTCAGCAATCATCCCCTCCCCTGCTTCTTAGCCCTCTCTCTGCTATTCTTCATGGGAGTCGAGTACACATTGCGAATGGTTCCTTCTTCCTCTCCGCCGCTCGATATCGGCTTCCTTCTCACTGAGAGATTTCATGGCTTTCTCGCCGTGAGGCCTGAACTCAATTCCTTCCTCGCAGCGCTTAACACGGTGAGAAATTTGTTGAAAAATTGTATCTTTCTTTGGTGTTCGAAATATGGGTGATCTAATTGTGCGGTGCAGGTGTTTGTGGGAATGCAAGTGGTGTATATTGTTTGGGCGTTAATGGTGGAGGGAAGGCCGCGGGCGACCATTGCCGCGCTTTTCATGTTTACTTGCAGAGGCGTGATGGGCTACGCAACCCAGCTTCCTCTTCCCCAGGTTGGTTTTTTTTTTTTTTTCCTAATTAAAATTTTTATTATTAAAAATATTAAATTTTATATTATTTAAATATAATATAAATATAAAATGTTAATTTTTTAATTTAATATTAAATAAATTAGGTCAGGAAATTCGGGTCTCATTTTTCCTAAAATACTTAGAATCTAAGATAATTTTTAATGTATTATTAAAATACTAATTAGTTAGTTAATCACTTTAGCAAATCTTTAAAATAATATAATAATAATATAAAATTTGCTATTTTAAGTTTAGGAGGAATTGCATACGTAATATTCATTTTTTAAATATTTATAAAATTACCTTTGATGTTATCCTTTTTAAACTGTTAAAATCATATGTATATGTGTATGTTGCAATTAAATTATTAAAAATTGCAACAAAGGTCAAAAATATAATTTAAATTTTTAATATGAATTTAGATATTTGAATATCAATTCACAAAGTGATTGTATAATAATAATTTATAAATAGTTATTATTTGAATAGAATATATATTTAATTATAAAATTAATTCATACTAAGATATGTAACACGATTACATGAACAATACCTCACTCTCATTATATAGAAAAATTATTTTGTACGGAATTCAAATATAATTTTTCGTTCAAACTCCAATGAAATAAAATCATGTTGTTTGTACACATCCTGCGTATAATTTGTACACAGCTTGTGAACTTCAATGAAATGAAATCACGTTGTTTTGTATACACAGGATGTGTATAAATTCTCTTTATATATGTCATATGTACAAATTATATATATAATTTATATACAAACCACGTGATTTTATTTTATTGAATTCTAAACATAAATTATTTTAAACTCCGCTTGAAATAAATTTTCCATCATATGAAGGGATTTCTACCCGAAGGCTTCATTCGGGATGATTTTTTCATTGAGTAAATTTTTGTGCTAAAACTTTATTTTACAGACTAATAAAAAAATTATCCAAACGAAATTTTAAGGCTATTTGCTCTTTGTGTGGGACTACTATTCTTAATTATGCAGGCGTTATCATGTGCCCACTCGTCTCTCATAACTTGTCACGCTGGCATGAGCCGGTGGGATTTATTTTATTTTATTTTATTTTATTAATGTTGATGAACAATAACGCAATGCTAGCACAAATTCATCTCCAGAAATAACAGGCCTGTGACTCTCAATTTGTAATGCAGTTCAACTACAAGTTTTTTTTTTAAATATAAAAATATATTCCGATCAAAATTTTCATGAATATAAATTTACAATTCTTAAATTTTTGAAAGAATTCAGTGCCTAATAATTAGAGGATAAAATTATTTTTAAAAACCGTAAATTTTAAGTAATATATTTAACAAATAGTAATATATGAGCCAATTTATTGATGATTGCTGCAGGGATTTCTGGGCTCTGGAGTGGATTTTCCGGTGGGCAACGTATCATTTTTCCTCTTCTTCTCCGGCCACGCGGGCGGGGCGGTGATTGCATCGCTGGATATGAGGCGGATGAGGCGGCGAAGGCTTGCAATGGCTTTCGATGTTCTCAACTGCCTTCAGGCGCTCAGACTACTAGTCACGAGAGGGCACTACACGATTGATCTGGCCGCTGGGATCGGCGCTGGCTTCGCCTGTGATGTCTTATCCGGAATGTACGAGGAGCGTAATAGTAAGCCTTCGGGGCGCTCTGATGACGAAGTATATCGTCCATGCAGCTGCAAATGCATGTAAAATGATCGATTACTTTGAGGATGTTTAATTTGATCTGATAGGCAATTTAATTATCCCTTCTCTGGCTTTGTAAACTTCAGTTCTTAATATGGAGTTTCAGTGCTGATTCTTTTTTTTTTTTATCATTTCAGTAGAATTTTAAGCTGCAAATCGTTTAGTCCGTCGCAAATCTTGATGCATATATGAATTGGAAACTTTTCAAACTCTGATTTAAGTAAACTTACAATCAAATTGAACATTTTGATGTGACTAACCCGGCGACACCAAAATCGGTCCAATTCATGCCCAGTTGTGCCCAAATCAAAAGACCAAAGCATATTTGGAAGCTTCAAAATATTAATTGGATAATCTAATAATCTCGAAATATGACAAGCTTATAGTCGAATCGGGCAGCTCGATGAGATGGATCCAATGGGCTCAAGATCACTTAATTTTGACATCATTAAGACACTTAAATGCTTGACGAGCATTATATGAGCAAGGGAATCAATATGGACTATCTCATAGATCATTTTGAGTTTGCTATAGTTCTTTTTCATATTTACGCAGCAAGTCACTACCAAAAATCTATAAATAAACTCTCATTCTTCATATAAAAGGCGGAAAATAAGAGAGAAAATTAGAAATGTCTCTCTTGCATTTTCTAGTCATTGTCGCCAATGACCACCATCAGCTATTACCGTCAACAACAATCATCGTCATCATCTCCATAATACAAATAATATTTAATCTTGTTATTGAGTATAATTGTTCATCTGTGGGTACTCGATTGAAGTTGATATTCACTATCATATGTTGCTTAAATCCAATCTATGAAGATGATTGTCGACACTCGTCGTCGTAAACCAACTAAATCATTAACCACCATTATTAGAATTAGCCTCATAGAGTTTAAATCCTTATATTTTAATTAGGTATTCTCCAATCAAGAGAAGGATGAGACATTTAGGTTTCACTTGGGACGGCTTTTTTACTGTTTCTTAAAGCAGCTTTCTAGCATAAAAATTTTAATTTTTGTATTAAAAAACTGCTTTAAGAAACGGTAAAGAAAAAATTTAATTATAATTTAAGATATGATTGAATATCTCCTTTGTAGCCAAATCTTTATCATAACATATGACAAATCTGTGTTTTGTGGGGCTATAAAAAAATTTTAGAGATATTATATTAATGCAAAGGTCTTGAAGATATCATATATTTGCTTTGAGAGATCTCATAATTAAGATCGTTTATTAACTTTGAAAAATCTTATACCAAATTGTGTATTATTGTAATAAATTTTATCTCAAATACATCTTTATTTTCACTATAAATAGAGCTTTGTAATAAAGTGTTTGGCATTGCTAATTAACTAAATATAATCATGTTCCATGTTGCCGGAATGTACCGCCTTTGACTAGATCACATAATTCTTTTTTAACTAATATATTAAAATAAAAAAAGGGGTTACACCAGATAAAGAGCAAAAAATTAGGAAAAAAAGGCTAAAAGAAAACAAAGGAGGGCTCAGTAATCGGCTGAGGCTCCGAAGCCTCGCACGAACCGTCTAGTAAGGTGAAGGAAGCGCACAAATTAATCCAACCAAGTTTGAGAACATCACCAAAGGTTGCCACCAGCATGACGACGAGGAAACGAGCCCCAGCCACATCATTGCCCCTCAATCCGGTGATCCTCCAAAACGACCAAATAACCATATAAGCAATCCAGATAAAACAATAGGGAAAAAGCACAGTAGACAAATAAATTATCTTCTTCTCCTGCCCCTCCCACAAGAGCCAACAGAGATGACAAGTATATCTCGAACCAGATTAAATTCGTGTCCAGGGTCAGAGCCACCGCCAACAGAGATGACAGGTATATCTCCCACTAGATCACATAAATTTGTGCATTCTTTCAATTATATTTTTTGGTTGGATATATTTCACTAATTTTATACTTTTTCTCGTCATTATTTCTCTCCTAACAACTTTATAATTGAAACAATATAAAATAAAATAATTACAAGGGACTTAACATTGCATGATTACACGTTAATTATATTTAGTTAACTGACCTTTGTTGCCTAAAGTTTGGGTCAATTATATCAATACTTTTTTTAATAATTGCATTTTCAGTTAATCAAAAAATAGAAGTAATGCCAAATAGTATGCTTTGCCCGATTTAATTGATATCTAAATTACTCTTTAAAATTGATGTAATCTTTAATTTTTACAAAGAAATTAAGATTGTTGAATTGACAAATTGGACAGCTGATTTTATTAATTGCATTTTCAGCCTTGCCATTTTCTCAAATAGGGAAAATCAAGGTGTCCGATGCAATTTTAAAAATTTATAACTTTACCCTTACTCATTCACTTGCTACCCACCTGCTTTTCTCAGAGGGCAAAATTATATAATGTGGAATGTGATTAGCTTATATTTATTTATAATGAAAACTGAAAAGGCTGATTAACTATATTTTTATTTTAATAAAAAATAAATGATATGCATAATAAAAAAATATTATAAATTTTGGAGGGGCCAAAGAGGTAGGGCATCTGGGCATGTGCCCCTCGGTCCCCCTTCCCGCCCCCCATGATTTAATTAAATTCTAATTAATTATTTATCATTATGATTTTTAAAATATTTAAATCTATTTTTAAATAAGTTTAATATAAATTATTTATGCATTGAACTCAAAAAAATATCCAATGATTTTTATTAATTTTTATTATTTTGTAAATAAAAACAACAAAAGAAAAATAAAACTTTTATTTAAAAGATACATAAAACCTCTAAAATTTTATGATTCATAAAATCAAAATTCTCTTACTTTCTTTTTTTTTTCGAACTTTTATAGCACATATTTTTGTAATCAAATTCTCAATGAATTAATCGTAGCACATACAAACATATAAATTTAATTGTAAAAAAAATTATATTAAAAGTAACTTAATAAAAAAGTTAAAAAAAAATTATTCAGAATATGTTAAATTTTTTTATTAAAATCATTTAACTTTTTTAATATATATATATATATATAATACGCATATAAAAATAAATCAAAAAACCTTAAAATTCATCCTACTTTATTTTTGTATCCAAATGACGTGACATAAATTTATTCTCATTAAAATCATCGAGATTGTTAAAGTAGATAAGTTGTTCGTTGACGAAATTAATTTATGGTTGTTCGTTGCAATTAAGGTTATCAATACAAGTCTAAATATTTATGGATCAGTGAACATTGCATTGACCAATGGGCATCATTCCTCTACATAAAAACATAAATGTATCACAATTATCATCACTATATGGAGAAATTATTCTGTGCGGACATCAGACGCTGTTATACGTCCGGAGGTAAATTAGGTGCAGCCACGTCAGTGGAGCCAAGCTATGGTATTGAGTGAAGAGATGACGTGGCGCATTTTGATTGGCCTCGAAACGACATTCGGCGTCCGCACAGAATAATTGTGAAAAAGCTTCAGGTGACAATCAATGTTCTCATAATAATAGGCATTCACCTTGGGTGTTCTCATGATGGAAGGGGAGATGGTTGGTAGTCATTGATGATTAACATGTCTCAAATGTTACACATATGGCTTAGTTATTCTCTTAATAGGAAGGAAGATCAAGTGGTCATTAATACGAATATCATACATCGGTGGTTGATAAATATCAGACTTCAATTTGTGGCAAGCATCTTAAGAATGTCAATGGGAATGTTGAACATTCAACTATGGTATGCGATAAGTTTTTTCACTCTCTTAATATCAAAGGAGATTCAGTGACCAAAAAATTGGGCATTAGATGTCTATCATTAACGAAAGTTAGATGTTAGTCATTTAAAAGCACGGGGTAGTAATTAATGGGAATGCCAAATTTATGTGATAATAAGCAATCAATTTGGTCACGTTCCTCATAAAAGAGGAGATTGAGCAATCAAAAAGATGGCTTCAAAAGTCGATGGCTCATAAACTTCTTACATCAATCATTGGCATGTGTTCGGTGAGGATAAATGGGGGACTTCAAAAGTCGAGCTATAATAAGGGATCAACTTGTTTATTTTCTTGATATGAGGGGAGACTTGGGTGATGGTGGGCGAGCATTTTCATTTGTTTTTTCTTTTGATAGGAAGAAGAGATTAAGAAGACAAACATCAAATACCAATATATAGGAATGTATAACCAATAAGTTACTTAGGCTTCATTTGGGACAGCTTTCTTAATGCTTTCAAAAGCAGTTTTTAGTACAAAAATTTTTAGTTCAAAAAATTTTTGTACTAAAAAGACGTTTTAGAAAGCAGGAAGTCATCTCAAATGAAGCCTTAGGCTTCATTTACGACGACTTTCTTACTGCTTCGTAAAGCAGCTTTCTAGAACAAAATTTTTAATTTTTGTACTAGAAAGCTACTTTAAGAAGCATGAAGAAAGCCGTCTCAAACAAAGCCTTAGTCAACATTCAACTTGGTTATTCTACAAATAGAAGGGAAGATGTATTAGATGTTAGTCGTGTGGCTTAATCATTTTCCTAGTGGGAAGAGAGATTAAGTAGTTGTTAAAAGAGATCAAGTAATTGTCAAGAAATATGTCAAACATCAATGTTTGACAAACATCAAACTTTGATTATTGCCAAGCATAGGGAGATGGTTGACTAGAATGTTGGACATTGAGCCACAGTAGAAGGAAGGCTTGGTCACTCTCCTAATAGAAAAGGAGATCGAATGACCCAAGAAGATAGGCATTAATTGTCATTGAGGGAAGTTAGGCACTAGTCATTTGTAGGCATGAGGAAATGATCAATGGGAATGTCAAACTTCAAGCAATAATTAGAAATCAACTTGGTCTCTCTCATGATAAAAGGGGAGATCAAGGGATCAAGAAGATGATCATCAAATTTAAGTGGGTAATAGTCTAAAATATTAATCATTTGCAAGTGTTAGGTGATGATATATAGGGAACTTCAAAATTCAAGTAATAATGAGGGATCAACTTGGTCATTCTGCTAATGCGAGGGAAAACTAATAACCATGAAGGCAAGCTTCAGACATATGCGGCAAGCATAAATTGAAAGTATATCATTCCACATTAGGTCAAAGTTGATGGAGAACATTAAAAATTAGGCAATTGTGGACTATTAGCTTGGTCGTTCCCTAATTTGAGAGGAGACCGGATGATTAGAAAAATAGATGTTAGATATCGGTGGTTAATATATAAATGTCCAGCATTTATCATTAGAAGGCTACAAGCAATGGCTAATAAAAATGCCAAATCTTGGTTGTCATAATTGCACCAAATTTTGATAGAAGAGATAGCTAAAGATGATTAAACAAAAAATGAATAGAAAAAAAAAGTTATTTTCTTGATTCAATAAGATTATTTTCATATACGAAGAAGATAACTTGATCGCTACTCGGGCCTAGTGGGTCACCCAATGCTCGATCCCGTTCTTTTCGTGAAAGGTTAATGTCTTAATGTCCTATAACTTTACCTTTTAACTATAGTGTTTGATTCTTTATTGAAACATGTAAGCTCCAAGCCTCTATAAGGAAAAACCTAATCCTTGTGCCAAAGCCAAAGCTAGCCCTCAATGAATCACCATTCTACTTTGTTATGTACACCAACCTCTAATCACTAGTGGAGCACCGCATTATTGTTAGAAGAATGCAAATAAATCAACTCATAATTAACCCTATAGGAAGTCGACACGTGTACTAGCCGTTAGGTTCTATTCTTCCTGTATCTATTTAACCACTTCTATTTCTCTGTAACACTGCATGATCAATAATACAATTTACATTTTCTCTGTTATGCTCGTTTCTTGAACCCTCTCTGGGTTTCTTCATGGTATCAGGAGAAAGCTGATCCAGGGCCTATCGCATGGCGAATTCAGCTCCGACGTCTTCCTCGTCTACGGCGGCCACAAACGCTGCACGATCATCAACTCCGGCCATCTCTCATTCTCTCAAATTTGTTATTTCAAACTTAAAATTCCTTGTCCCTCACTCTCTTACCCCCGATAATTTTCCAATTTGGAGCACCCAAATTGCAAAATTATTCAAGGCAAATGGCTTCGGGACGTTTCTCGATCCTAATCTTGGCACGGAAAATCAAGATCCAAATCAAGATCTTTCATCTTGGACGGTCACCGACCAAAATTTGGCAACCGCTGTGTGCTCAACAATTTCCCCTGAGGTTCTTCCTTATGTGATTCATTTGGAATCAACAAATGAAATCTGGAAGACATTGCACACTCGGTTCCAATCTTCAAACCGTTCCAAGGTAATTCAGCTCAAAAACGAGCTACATAACATATCTATGCTGTCTCGCACCATGACCCAATATCTCACCGAAGTTAAAAAGATTGTGGATCAAATATCATCCGCGGGATCTTCCGTTGATCCGGAGGACGTTATAATCTACATTCTAAACGGGTTGCCACCGGCATACCAATCTTTCACCACCACAATCCGTACTCTGCAAAGCTCCATGACTCTTGATAATTTGTATTCGCTTCTCATGAGCGAAGAAATCCACATCAAATCCGCAGCCCAGAAATTTCCGCTGGCTCAAGAAACACAATCTGCCTTGTTCTCATCTCGGGGTCGAGGTCGACGAGGAAGGACCAGATCGACCACTACCGTGAACACGACTAACAAAGCACCTCAATCAATGAGCGTTCAATGTCAAATTTGCAAGAAGAAGGGTCATGAGGCGGACACTTGCTGGCATAGACTTAATGCCAACTATGTTCCGAATCAGCAACAGTCAAAATCTACAAATGCTCTCATTGCAAACACCGATGTATCCTCCGGCGTTGACTGGTATATTGATTCCGGCGCTTCATCGCATATGACGAACTCAACTGATCACCTTACAAACTACAATCCGTATTATGGTAACGACATGGTAACTATTGGGGACGGAAGGTCGGTACCAATTGCCCATACGGGATCGGGTATCCTTCCAACCCCGGCCAGTAAGCTCCTATTATCCCACTTACTGCACATTCCTTCCCTTTCCTATAATCTTCTCTCTATATCTAATCTTGTCAAGGACAATAATATTTCCATTACTTTTGATGCTAATGGGTTTGTTTTTAAGGATCCGAAGACCGACCAAATAATTCTCAGCGGTCCATGTCACAAAGGACTGTACAAGATTAACTCTACAAAATCACAGGTCATTCCAGCTGCTCTCTCGGCTACAACGCTCTCGGTCGACTGGCACAAACGGCTGGGTCACCCACATAGGCGTATTCTTCAGCAAATTTCGCGTCATCACCCGTCTATACACCTATCGCCAAATGTTTCTACTTGTATTTCTTGTTTGTCTTGTAAGGGACACAAGCTTCCGTTTGAACGTTCTTCTAGTACTACTAATTTTCCGCTTGAAATTGTCCATTCGGATGTATGGGGACCGTCTCCGGTTCCCTCACATTTGGGTTACAACTACTATGTAATCTTTGTTGACGATTTCTCAAGATTCGTTTGGTTATTTCCGCTTCAATCTAAACATGAAGTTACTAACATTTTTATAAACTTTACGCATTTTATTGAACGTCAAACAAATAGAAAACTTAAAATAATTCGCACAGACGGAGGCGGCGAGTTCGTTAATCACAAATTTCAACATTTCACGAGAACGGCCGGTATCTTGCACCAAACTTCATGTCCCTATACGCCCGAACAGAATGGATTGGCCGAAAGGAAGCATCGTCACATAATTACTATGACTAGAACTTTGCTTCATACCGCCGGTCTACCTATGTCTTTTTGGATGGAAGCAGCTCTCACGGCTACATATCTTATTAACCGAACTCCTTCTCTCACTACCAAAAACATGTCTCCTATTCAACGAATGTTCAACATCTTACCCTCATACGAACACCTTCGAGTGTTCGGTTGTGAATGCTACCCTCTGTCTACACCCATAAATCGCACCAAACTCTCGCCGACCTCTGATGCTTGTATTTTCATAGGCTACTCAGACACAATGAAGGGCTACAAGTGCTTAAACCTGGTAACAAATAAGGTTCTTATATCTAGAAATGTGCAATTTAATGAAGTTGTCTTTCCATATAAAAACAGGAACCAAAACATTCCAACGGTGTCAACCAATACTCCCCCGAACCTGCTCATTCCGGTATCCACGATTCGTAACTCTGCTCAACTCAAACAAACTCCTGTCAGCAATGCTACGTCCATACCATCTCAGCATCCCACCACGACAGCCTCGGTTGATCATACTAACACAGATCAACTCAATCCCATTCCTTCTCATCATAATGAATCGAGACATATGATGACTACTAGAGCGAAAACGGGATCACTTAAACCCGTTCAAAGGCTCAACTTGATTCATCATCCACAATCCCCTTGCGAACCTACCAATTATCGAGAAGCAAGCAAATTTTCTGAATGGAGGAATGCCATGGCCGAAGAATTCTATGCACTGCAAAAACAGGGCACTTGGGAATTAGTCTCACCACCGCCTAACAGCTCCATTTTAGGCTCAAAATGGACATATCGGATAAAACAAAAATCGGATGGATCGATTGCAAGATTCAAGGCGCGTCTTGTAGCTCAAGGAAATCAGCAACAATATGGCCTAGACTATTTGGACACATTCAGCCCAGTTGCCAAATTGCCTACTGTTCGTATCCTACTAGCCATTGCCATTTTTCATAAATGGAATGTACATCAACTGGATGTCTTTAACGTCTTCTTACACGGCGACATTAAAGAAACGGTTTACATGCGTCAACCAAAAGGCTTCGAAGACTCCAAAGTAATTCGGTCTCTAATTCCTCCTTTACTAAACTTCCGGTACCAGCTTTGGACGATCACGCTTGGCTGGACGCTCAACGATATCGTCAAATAATTGGTTCTCTACAATACTTAACTCTTACGAGACCAGACATATCCTACGCTGTTAATGCGTTATCTCAGCATATGCACGATCCCAGCAAGCAGCACATGCTCATGTTAAAGAAGCTATTAAGGTACATCAAAGGAACCACAGATTTCGGACTTCCGATCTACAGCTCTGATCTCACGCTTTGGACTTTCTCCGACGCCGACTGGGCTTCAGATCCTGTGTCCCGAAAATCCACATCTGGTTTTTGCACTTTTCTAGGCAAGACCTTAATTTCTTGGACCGTCAAGAAGCAGCAAACGGTATCACGATCGTCCACTGAATCTGAATACCGGGCACTCGCTTCAGCCACCGCAGACACAATTTGGATTAAAAGACTGCTTGAAGAATTCCGCATTCACCACCATCAGCCTGTAGACGTCTTCTGCGACAATACGTCCACAATAGCATTGGCTAACAATCCTGTCTTCCACGCGCGCACCAAGCACATTGAAATTGATCAACGATTTATCCGCGATCACATTCAAAACAATACCATTCGGCTACTACCTATCAGCACAACAGATCAAATTGCCGACATCCTAACCAAGCCTCTTTCAACGGCTCGCTTCAAAGATTTAAGATCCAAACTGACTATCTCTTCTAGATCATCAGTTTGCGGGGGAATGTTAGAAGAATGCAAATAAATCAACTCATAATTAACCCTATAGGAAGTCGACACGTGTACTAGCCGTTAGGTTCTATTCTTCCTGTATCTATTTAACCACTTCTATTTCTCTGTAACACTGCATGATCAATAATACAATTTACATTTTCTCTGTTATGCTCGTTTCTTGAACCCTCTCTGGGTTTCTTCAATTATTTGATCCATTCTTTGCACAGGATCTATCTGCATATGTGCCACCACTCGCCTGTAGAATAGCCATTGTAATTTGCTTAATTAATGTCATTATGGATTCTTTCTGGCTTTAGAATTTTCATGGAATGTTTGTTAGTGCTTTTTTTAACGTAGCTCGTCTCTGTAACTTCTATCAGTTTGGTTGATGATCTGCTATTAATGTTTGCTTGTAGAATTTAAATTAGCAATAAGAGCAAACTCTAGTTGGTTAATAATTTTGTTTAATTTGCTTGGTTCCTCATTACTTATTGTATTGCTATATTGGCTCATGAAAATTAACAGCTTTTGTGTATATTAATTATAATACTTTTCGAATCATTTTAATATTCTAAGGCTTCGTTTGGGATTGTCTTTCTTACTGTTTTTTAAAGTTGTTTTTAGTGCAAAGATTTTAACTTTTGTACTAAAAAATTGCTTTAAGAAGCAGTAAAAAAGTCATCTTAAACGAAGTCTAAATCTTACCTATCACCTTGTCTGATACCACAGTATCAAAAATTTTATAGTCAACTAAAAATTTTAATCCTATGAGAGAAAGTTAACCACTTGCTATGTTAATATCAATATATTTTTCATCTATTTGTTGTGAGAGATGAAACCTAAATACTCATATATTTTAACAATATATTCCTCATATGATAATTCTTTGCATAGATCATTAAACCCCCTTAAATAGAAGCTTATCAACTCAATCATATTTAGGATCTATTTGAGACAACTGTAGCTTTACATAAAGCTAATTGTGAAGTTACTATAGAGAAAACAACTTCTGGCTCATTTGGCGTAGCTTTCTAACTGCTTCAAGGCGTTAAAAAGCACCAAAATATTCAATTTTTTTTTTTAACTTTGTTTAATTTAAAATATTGAAATCTATCTCGAGCCGGTGGTTTGCCCGTTGCTTGTGATTTTTAGGAGAGAAATGCCCAAAATGCTCTATGATGGTGGATAATAAAATGAATCCATCTCACAGCTTGAAGATCTCTATGATGGTGGATAATAATATCTCTAATATAGAATAGGGCAACTTCTTGATGAAAGCATTAGAATGGATGTCAGCCCAAATTTCGCAGATGGAGAAGGCACAGATGAGATGGTTGAAATTAGAGATAATATTGTTATGCAATTACAAAATTCTAATCCGTAACGATTATTAATGTTTCTTTATCATTGATATAATCAATATTTTTTTTTTATGGGACAACAAATTGTTTAATATACTGCAAAAAAATATAGATTTCTTGCAGAGAATTCTGAAACATTTTGTAAACTGAACTCCCAATAGAAATTCAGAAGAGATATTAAGAGAGAAAATCACTATGCATTCTTTTCGGCCACAAATTCCTTTATAATTGTGAGCAATTCGTTTACCTTATGATGATGGTTTCAAATTATTCAACAAATTCATAAAGCACAAAGTGATGATCGAAATAATTCTTCTTCAACAAGTCCACTAAAGCATGAAGCATATGACCGAAGCAATTATCTCAAAATTCACATAAAATCTGAGACTGAACTCAGATTGAAGTCTCTTCAATTAAGAGAGAAAATCACTATGCATTCTTTTCAGCCTCAAATTCCTTTATCAACATGAGAAAATTGTGAACAATTCGTTTCCCTTCTGTGGTGATGGCACTCTCTGGATGAAACTGCACTCCCTGGATGTGCTTATACTTTTTGTGTCTAGCACCCATAATAAGTACATCTTCAGTCCATGCTGTAATCTCCAGAATGTCGTCAGGAAAACTATCATTTTCAATCACAAGGCTATGATATCTAGCAGCATTAAAAGGGTTCGGTAAGCCAGAGAATAAACTATACTCTAGCTTCTCATCATAATAAACAAGTGCGCCTTTACCATGTACAACACCATAAGGAGATCGCACTATTTTTCCTCCAAAAGCCTCTCCAATGCACTGCAAGCCCATACAAACTCCAAACAGTGGAATAGAGGGGCCAAGTTCTAGAACAGTTTGTAAGGATATTCCGGAATCTTTCGGTGCACCCGGCCCTGGAGAAATTAGTATACCTCTAGGATTCATCCTTCTTATTTCGTCTACAGTGAACTCATCATTACGGTAGACCTTGAAGTTAGTTCCAAGCTCTCCTATGTACTGCAAACAAAAAGGGATGTGGTATTCCATATTCCTTCTTGTGCTCGGTAGTTTGGTATTACATCAATCATTACTTTAGCAGATACATCAATATTGTAATTTCAACTCTCAACTAAGCATCAATGGAATTCAATGACTTGATTTCAACAACTTACACACAATAGATGTTCGTCGTCCTGGCAAAGATTATAAGTAAAACTATCGTAATTATCTATAACAATGATCGGCTTCTCATCCTTCGCCGCTTCAAGAACCCTAACCCCATCCACAGCTTTCACAGCAGAACAACGCCGATACAACGAATAGCCCTTGCTCCACGCCACCAACCTTGGACCTCTTAGTTGGAAGCCTAAGCTCTCAACCAATAGGCCAAGGAGAGTTGTGTGTTCAATGTAATTCTCGCTTTCATTTTATATGAATTTGCTAAATTTCATGTTCACCACCACTATTTGAGGTAAAGTTATTCTGTGCGGATACGAATGCCATCCGGAGGTGAATCATAATGCACCACGTCATTTTTTTTGTTATGTACCACGGTCGTGTAGTGGGTGATGTGATGCGTTCTGATTCGACACTGGATGAATAATTTCTCCTATTTGAAGGCCAACGCATTCGTTTAACACATTCGTCTCTTGCAATTTCAGGAAAACCTATGTTGTGCATTTAGTTATTTGGCATATTAATTTTTGAAGGCAGTTTGTATCTGATGTTCAGTTACAACATGCTATTATTAAATTTATTATTTATTAAACTTGAGCATTATATTTTTTTAATTGATGTAAAAGGATGTCTACAAGGGCGGCGTGTGAACCCTTAAGATGTTGGTGAAGGTTTAAACGACAAACATTTTGGAATAGACCCATGGGCAGTTTGTTAGATGTGGAATTTGATTGTATTGATCAATTTGATTATTTTGTTATCTTAGATTTTAAAGCTTGTCTTGTTCGGTGGGGGTGCAGGGGGTTTACCCCCAGCTTGAATTTTTTTTCCCATTTAATGCCTCAAAGCTCCATAACTGAGTGCCCCGGCACTGTGTACCCGAGCACCCCAGTGTTAAACCACAAAGAGCAGAGCACCGCAACGGCCTAGATATGACGTCTTAGCTGTGCAATACATATGATTGAACGTCGCAACGCCTCAAATTGGTGTTTCAGCACTGCGAGATAGACTGAATCATTTATATCTTATTTTTCTAAATGATTGCATCCCTCGGGGTTTCCTTGGCTTTCTCTTTGTATTTTTGACTAGGGCAAGTGTAAGAACGATATGTGAGAAGAGAAGTAAAAAAAGAATGTGAGACAAGAGAGATTTGTACTCATTTCTCTCAAGTTTTACGGTGGATTTCTTGGTGTGGTGTAGCTCAGTGATTTTTTTCATATTTTGAATTTTTCCATATTAAATTTTGTTGTCATTTACTTTTCGATGCTTTTAATTTCTTTGTTGTTTCATCATTGTGGTGTTTACTCCTCCTCATCTTTCTCAACACAATTTCCAAAGAATATTAAAAGGATTTGATCATAAGTATACATAATTTAAAGATCATTCAATCCTTTAATTTATGTCTAAAAATTTTAACTATATTTCAAATGCTTGAGTTGAATTCATTTCTACTTAAATAGGAAGTGTTATTTTTTCCGCCTTATCAGGACATTTAGGTTTTGTTTGGGACTGCTTCCTTACTATTTTCTAAAACAGCTTTCTAATAGAAAATTTTCTAATTAAAAAAAAATTGTTCTAAAAATTTACTTTAGAAATCAGTAAGGAAGATGTCTCAAACGAAGTCTTAGTTTGACTATAAATTTTTTGAAATCAAAACTAAGATATTTCAGTTGCTCAATATCATCTTTTGCCTTTTATGTTCAATTCACCAAAGTTAAAAATATTTAAAAGCTACTAATTGGAACTCTTTCCATGACATTTTAAAAAACAATTTAATTTTAGCTTAAGCAAGGGGCAACACATTGATTATAACCATTTGAAAAGCAGCCCTCTCTACTTCAGCAAGCACTTATCATTCAAGAAAATTTAATCCATTCTACCAAATGTAACATCATTTGGATTAAATAAAGAGGCAAATGTGTTTGACTCTCTAAAGATGAGGATTATCTTAAACTAATTTATCATAAGATTAAAAAAGAAAAAAAGAATAGTAACGTTATAAAATACATCATTACTTCTATTAATTGCTTAAATGATCAACTTGGTACTGCTGAGTTGCCATATAATATTTCTTGATATGTAATAAAAAAATTATCTTGATCGGGCACGAATCTCGATGCAAAATCAAGTTGGAAATTTCCAAAATTAAAATTGGGACCATCCAAACTCCGATTCCAGCAAACTTATAGTCCAACTGAGCGTCTTGAGAATACGAACCAAACGACACCAAATCCAACCCAATCCGAGCTCAAACGAGAATCAAGGGTTAGAAGCATTGTTGGAAGGTTCAAACCACAATTTGGATTACCAAATGGTTTTCAAACATAATGTTCTTATAGTCGAATCGAGCGGCTCAACGAGACAAATCCAACAAGCCCAAGATCACTGAATTCCAACATCACTAAGTCATTCAAATGTCCATAAAAAAATAGACCCCTCATTTGAAAAGGGGACCGAAGAAAGAAGAGAAGGAATAAGATCCTCCTCGACCACCGCCTGAGTTCTGCCGGACCACTGCCTGACATCGTTACTCCGCCGGACCACCACCTGAGGCCCTCTCCTTCGTCAAACCACCACTTGAGGCCCTCGCCTTCGCCGGACCACCACTTGAGGCCCTCACCCTCATCAGACCTCCACCTGAGGGCCTCCCTCTTTGCCGGACCATCACCTGAGGCCCTCGCCTTTGCTAGACCACCGCTTGAGGCCCTCACCCTCGTCGGACGACCACTTTAGACCCTCGCCTCGCTGGACCACCACCTGAGGCTCTCACCCTCGCCGGACCACCACTTGAGGCCCTCACCTTCGTCGGACCACCATATGAGGCCCTCACACCCACTGAACCACCGCTTGAAGCCCTCACCTTCGTTGGACCACCACCTGAGGCCCTCACCTTTACCGAACCACCGACTGGGGCCATCACCTTTGCCAGACCACCACCTAAGGGCCTGAACTTCGTCAGACCACCACTTGAGGCCCTAAACTCCGCCACCATCAACTGACGCCAGAGTTCTGCCAAGTCACTGTCGTACTACAAACTGACGCCCACTACACTACGTAGGTACCTGTGTTGGTGAGGCGTCGGTCGGTCCTAGAAACGGCGGCAGCCGCGCGAGGAGTTCACGACCGGAACCGGACGTGCTGCAACCTAGGGATCACCAGGCAGCAGCTCTTTCGCTCTATAGGGATATCGAGGGGGGGCATAGCACAATTCTTCTTGTTTTTGGGTTGGTTTGCCCAGGTGACTGATCCTGCCATAATGTACTCCTGCCTATTCTATTGCACCGGCAACCGAAGTCGAACCTACTATACTCAACTCAAACTCTAGTGACGTCAGATTTAACACTAGACTTCAACCATACGGTTGACATTTATAATCTGATCGTCCTCAAGGACGAGCCGACCCACTATACTCAACTCAAACTCTAGTGAAATCTTTTCAACTGGGCTAGGCCCCGTGGTTTTTTCCCTTTCCAGGGTTTTCCTCGTAAAAAATCTTGAGTTCTCTGTGTGTGAGCTGGATATCCGTGCAATATTAAGACGTAAAATTAAAACTCTATCGCTGTGTATATATATGTATAAAATAAAGATTATTATATAATTCATCTTATGTATTAATTGAGAGCTTTGTCTATCGATTAAAACATGTTGAAGTCTAAGACCGATTTGGGATGACTCTAGTATTTTTTAAAAATCACTTATAAAATTATTGTGGAAAGAAAAACTTCACAATTATGATTGTGGTAAGTAATTTTTCATCAAAAAATTTAAAAATAACAAAAAATAGTATTCAAATGAAATTATAATTGTTATCTATCCCAAATAGATCTCTCGTATTGCATTACTATTAAGACTTCATTTGAGATGACTTTTTTACTGTTTCTTAAAGTGGCTTTTTAGTAAATTTTTTATTTTTTATACTAAAAAATTATTTTAAGAAACATTAAAAAAAATCATCCAAATGAAACCAAAATTTGCTCACCCGACAAAATACTAATAAAAAACTAATAATCATTTATTTTTAAAACATTTAGGTCAATTAAATCAGAATCACACACATCATGCATACTCGAAGTCTCGAACCTCTACCAACCACCAAGGTGAGCTATGTAAAATAAAAATTCTGAATTTATCCACGCCTAACGGTATATTCTCCTGCCGTCTCAGAGCTCACCCTCACTCTAGTGTGTGCCTCGATTCTTACCTACTTCTGCTAGTACAGTAATGTCCCCTCTCCGCCGAATCTTTAAATACCAAACCGTGAGAACTGGATGGCATCGACACAGTCGCTTCTTTGCCGAGCGCTCCATTCCTTCTCGCGACCCGCCGTAGCTGCCAACTTCGCCTGCTTTATCTCTACGCCGACGTTCTCCCGCGTCTACGCCACCCGGTACATGGCTTCCGCTGCCGAGCCCTTCCTGAAGGTTCAGATCCAGCGCGACGATACTGTAAGTCAATCCTACTCCTTCCCATCCGGTCGCCCTTCAGGTGTTTGCTGGAATGCCGATTCGCCATCTTCGATTGATTTTCCTTTCTGAAACTTCGTATATCGCAAAGATTCGGCATTTTTTGGTTGGCTAGCTTCGATTTGATGTTCCTGTTGGTAAATATCTTTTATTTATTTATTTATTTGGTGAAATTTCGTATTTAGACCTTTGATGCGTATGTTGTTGGGAAAGAAAATGCACCGGGAATTGTGGTGGTTCAGGAGTGGTGGGGAGTTGATTTCGAGGTCAAGAACCATGCTCAGAAGATTGCGAATTTGGCTCCTGGTTACAGAGCTCTGATTCCGGAGTAAGCCCTCCGCCCTCTCTTCATCGACCATTAAACTGCGAACTTCACTTTAAGCGTAGGTTAGCATAGTTATTGTCATTTGATGAAAGAGGATGTTGTTAGTTGTTACCCAGAATCTGTCAATGGCCTCTGATACCTATCTACTTGAAGCAACTTATCACTAATCGTACTTATTGCTAAAGATACCTTATATAGAATGATTATGTTAACTTGGGCATTTTTTTTTTTTTCTGGTGTCAGTTTATACCGTGGAAAGGTTGGTCTTGACGTTGCTGAAGCACAGCATTTGATGGGTGGCTTGGACTGGCCAGGTGCAGTCAAGGATATTGGTGCTTCAGTTCAATGGCTCAAAGCCAATGGTTCACCCAAGGTAATATTGACTGTCTTTGTATATTTTATCAAGTAATCATGTGATGAAGAATGATATAGATATTAGTCATTTATTAATATTCCCTTCTTATGGGACTTGCATGCATTTCCTTCTTAGTATGTCATAGTTTTGCCTTGCTCATTCTGTTCAGCTGATGTCAATTTGCTTAGGAGATGCTTGGTTGCAACTTGCAAGTGAGGGTTGTTTGTTTTCAAGTAAACTAAGTAAATGAATTTTGATTTATTATATTTTAATTATCCTCTAGTCTGTAAACCTAGTTGATTTTACTCTTTAAAACTATTTGGTGCAGCTATATGCAATTCATATTAATCTTTAGAAGCCATTTGTAAGCAGTTAAGGCATTATGGGATTAGAAAATAAAAAATATGCTTGGATTTTTGGGGTGTTATAAAGTTGATTTTGAGTGAGTCGGTCTCAACATGAAATCAAAACTTTTGATTTTGACTCAAGCCGAGTCTAGTTAAAATTGATCTAATTTGAGTGAATTCTAGAGCTATGTTGAGCCAGTCTATTAATTAAAAAAAAATCTTATATGCAATTATTCTTATGCATTTACTTCTATTTCATTTTTTCATCAAGTTATCTAACATAAATGTTCATTTATGCATGTATATATGTGACTGAGAAAATTTTGAATATGGGAGGCCCTTTTGATGAGATTAGGTAACAGAAATGCTTAGAAATATGTAGTTTATTATTTACGAAGTGATTTGTAGATTTCGGTATAAAGATAAGAGTTTTATAGGAGTATAGTCAAAGGAATACCAAGACTAGTCTTGTTTGAATTAATTTGAGCTGATTTGTAAGCTCACTTTATGGAATGAATTTTTAGTTGGAAAAATGGTTAAAATGATAGTGGATGATCATATTTATATTATGATGTGAACTTATGATCTAGAGTGGAAGCTATAGGCTTTGTAGTGGTATGAAGAACAAAATTAGGTACAAAGGTGCCTAAACAAGCTCTAGGGCTTTGAAGAATATTGGGTTGACTTTTTTTTAAGACTTGAGTTATGAATGGTTGATCTTAAAAGATGGATAGCCTATAGGCCAAGATGCTAAAGAGATTTAGAAGATGATTTGAGAATAATAACAATAAAGATAAAAGATAACTAATCAATCCCACCAAATTTTGTCAAAGTAGGTCACCGAGCACTAATCAATGCTAAAATTTCTCCTTACATACCAACACTATTTATAGAGTTAAAATGACTATCATAATTCAAAATTAATAGAACATTTTTTATGGGAAAGAGAGTAGGTGGGAATTAATGGAGGAATGTGCCAACCACTTTTATTAATTCATATTATCTCTATTAAATGGCTAACATGTATATGTTCCTGAAGAAAATTCAAACCTTCTAGATGTTCAATATGAAATTTAAATATTAAAACTCTTAACTAATTACTTCTTCATGAGTGAGCTATTGAAATGGGCGAGCTATTTAAATGGGCATTGATTGGGCTCTTGCTTTAGCATTTTCTTGGGTTCTTATTTAGGCTCTTGTAATTGGACCCTTAGCTTCATATTTTTTATTCAATTGATGTTTCATATCAATTAACACTACTGTTGCCAAGTCCCAAGTCCTGGATGAGAAAAATGGAGTGTTGCATTAAGTAGTCGACAATCAGCATAAAACTTGTCGAATAATAATGATATGAATCCTTTAAGAAATTGTGTTAATGCTAGGGCGTCCCTGGAAGCGACACGCTGTATGGCCTGAATACAGTGACAAGTGTGCAAGGGCCGCTGCACCGGCGCCCGGGTGCAGTGTTAAATAGGCAAGGGTTCCCACATCAAGGACAGATGTGGGCAAAGAAGCTAGTCCATGAAACTAAAATTAGGATAGAAACTTGGAATATAGGTTCCCTTACTGGAAAATTAATGGAATTAATAAATATTATGATTTATAGGAAGATAAATATTTTGTGCATTCAGGAAATTAAATGGGTTAGATGAGGATGCTCAGGTGGATGAGTGGCTTTACCCTTAGAGATAGGATACGAGATGAGCATATACGTGAAAAGGTTGGAGTAGCTCCAGTAGAAGATAAGATTAGAGAGAGTCGCCTTAGATGGTTTGGTCACATAAAACGGTGGCCTTCCAATGACCCGGTTAGGAGAGTAGATGTAATAGATTTGACTTATGTTAAGAAAGGTAGAGGCAGACTTAAAAAGACTTGGTTAGAAAATATTAGGAATGACCTTTCTTTATTAGATTTAAACGAGAATTTGACATTTAATAGGACACAATGGAGAAAAAAGGATTCATGTAGCCGACCCCACGTAGTGAGATAAAGGCTTGATGTTGTTGATGTTTTATATCAATTACTAAACTCATTTGGATTAGTGATTATAAATCCATTAATTATGTAATTAAGCTATATTCAGGTAATTGCAAATTTATTAATTAAAAACTATTATAAATGATAACAAATCTTGAATGTCATGTGGTAGCAAAGAATGAGGGATTAATTATGCAATAATTGAAGATTTAGTTTATCTGCGGGCCTCGTTATTAAGCTTTGGATTAATTAAGTATTAATAAAGGGCCTATTTAAGGGCTAAGTAAGTGCTTAATAAAAAAATAATTAAGTTATATGCAAAATTCATGTATTAATTATTGTGATTGTCTCATTATTAAACTATAAATCAATTAAGATAAATTATTTTAAATAATTACATTAAATTCGAATTAAAAGTACAATTTTTTAAAATTTGAAAAGCATTGCATGCGCTTAGAACACGTGCATTTTACTTGTTAATCAAAGGTGCTCATGACATATTGATTGAGGGATTAATTAATTAAACATTTGTTAAGCAGCATGATTAAGCATCAATTAAGGGATTAATTTCATCTAATGGTATGATTTTTAAGCTATGATTAATCAAGCACTACTTAAGAATGCTTTTATCTTAGGAACTCATGAACCATTGATTAGGAGGCTAACTAACCAATCACTAGTTAATTAGTAAGGGAGATTACTTGTATTAGTTAAACACAAAGTAACGAATAAATATTGAGAATTAATTAGGGGAAGATTAGATAATTATAAACAGTAATTATGGCATCATTACGCTTGAGGATTAATTAGCAATAATTGTATTTACTTGTTCATCCACTTTTTTAGTGTCTGATTCCACTGCAATGTAGACAAATCGGCAACAAAAATGGAAGATGAACCAATGCTAAGGATCAAAGTTAAAAGCAGAAAGAACTAGAATTGAGGGCAAATTGTTTGGTTGAATCATTGTGTCTTTCTTTTGATGGAAGGTTATATGCATTAATTAAACTATTAATTAATCCAAAACCTCAATAGTGATTAATTTACTATTCAAGATATTAACAAAATGCTTAGTAAGTTCAGTCTAAATGTAAGATTGTTAAGAACTAATTAAGTACTTATCAAGGGACTTGTTTAGGTATTAACTCATAGTTATTAAAGAACGTAATTATTTTATTTAATAATAATATATTTCTCTAGATTTTGCTCAATTTGTTTCCGATTAGATAATGAGTTACTTTGTTGGAGGGTGCAAAAGATGCATCAATTAAATTTTTTGATGAACTTAATATAAAAATATTAGAAAGGAATTGATTAAACTTAACATGGCTACGAGATGAGCACAAGACTTTTGTATGAGAGTTTGATCCTTGTTTAATACTCAATATGAATGAATTTTGGAGGCTCATAAAGTTTATCGCAAAATAGGAAATGAGGTTTTTACCTGCATGAGCATTTGTGAAGGCTTATTCTCATTTAGAAACTAAATTCTTAAGATCATAGATCCCGGATTATTATTGCTCTGCCATGTTTTGTACCATGATACATAGATAATGAATTGACAACCATAATGCAGGTAGTTATTTTCATATGATAGTATCTTTCCCCTTTTCCCTTTTTATTTTCATATGATTTGACTTTTTAATGCTAAACAACCATAATGCAGCTACACCGTTGTACATGTGGAATAGTTATTTAGGCTTTGTTTGGGACGGCTTTCTTACTGCTTCTTAAAATAACTTTATAGTACAAAAATTAAAATTTTTTTACTAGAAAGTTGCTTTAGGAAGCAGTAAGAAAGTCAATTTTGTACTTGAAAGTTGCTTTAAGAAGCAATAAGAAAGCCGTCCCAAACGAAGCCTTAGTCTGCCCACCAAACTTGTTGCTTCAAAGTGCAAAAACATGCATGTAAAGATTCCGCTTCTATATTGAGTTCTTGTGGAAATGCCTTCTATGTTATTAAGAGAGCATTTTATCATGGCAATGGCATTAATTGAGTTATTTATTATCTTGTATTTTTCTTGCTATATATGCTAGATTATGCATGTACCCAGCAACATAATTATTGTTTAGTTTGAGTCCATTTTGTCTGCTTTCAGATGAGCTAGATTTTTTTATATTTTATTCCCCTTAGTTACTGATGCTTGAAGCCTATAAATATTGACAATTTCTATGACGTTTCTTTCTGAATGCTTCAGTTATATTCTCTTTTTTATTTTTTATTTTTGCAAAACTAAAATGATTACTGATTTATTTATATGTTTTGCCATAATTCATCTCTTGTTTGACTGATTATCCTAAAGGGCTTGCTTTGGAACTTCTTTACAAGAATGACTAGTTCATGCTGCTCTTGTGACGTCAAACATACTTGCCTGATTTATTTGTTTAGGTTGGTGTAACTGGATTCTGCATGGGAGGTGCCCTATCCATTGCCAGTGCTGTTTTAGTTCCTGAAGTTGATGCAGCTGTGGGTTTCTATGGTGCACCTTCTGCAGAACTTGCAGATGCTGCAAAGGCAAAGGCACCCGTGCAAGCTCACTTTGGAGAACTTGATTCCTTTGTTGGTTTCTCAGATGTTACAGTAAGATCATGCTTTAACTCGAGAACACTACATCTTTCTATATCCCAATTTTAATTTTTTTTCCTTTGCAACTATTAATCATATAACATGATTATATTCGAGTGCGTCTAGTCAATGAGAAATTGCTTCATTCTATAGGTATAACTATTTTAGCTGCACAATTGTGTTTCTAAATTTTTTTTTCCTTTAGTGTGTTCATGATTGTGTTTATGGATCTAATGGCATGGTTGATAGTTTTGGAAATCTTTTGTTTGTAGCTTAGCATCATATTGGATTTGAATTCGTTTTCATACCGAGTTTGGTTTTTAAAGTATGCTTGACAGGGCTTTGTTCTCGGGTCTAGAAACTAGTTTGTAAAACCTTGAGTTGAAATTACAGCATAATTCATTGCTTTGTCATGCATATATTTCACCAGAAAAAAAATATGGTTTTACTTTATCTATAATGTTTTGCTCATCATAAAACGAAGGTTATTTACTATGTTGATTGAAAAAACTAGATTCATGGAGTGAATCTACTTATAAAAAAAGGTTGTTTGATTTGAAGATCTATAATAGGCTGAGTTTGATTCATATATTCTATGATGATCTTAGGAATTCTCACTTTTCCATATTGAAGGGTTAGATTCATGTATGTTTTATGGTCATACATCTTCATTTTCTCATTAATATATTCATGCATTCTTACTGAAGTCATCTACTTGTAAAACCCACCCTTCTTTCTCTCCCTTTATGAACTTAAGATTCATGGAGTGGATCTACTTCTAAAAAAAGATTGCTTGTTTTGGAGATCTATAATAGACTTAGTTTGATTCATATATTCTATGATGATCTTAGGAATTCTCACTCTTCGTTCATGAAGGGTAGAAAAAAACTTTGCTAATTTGAAATCCTAAAAGTCCCCCTTCTCTTGTAGCAAGTGCAGTTATGATAAATTGTTTTACAATTGATCTTTTCTATGCTTTTTTTCTTCTCTTGACTTAAAATGTCAAGCTCTCTTCCCCAAGTGCACGCCAATATATTTGGAAGGGTTTTCCCATTACCAACCCTTTTACTCTCTCCCAACATGGATCATTTTTATTGGCTTGTCATTTTTCCATATAAGAATTGCTTGGGAACAAGAGAATGACCAGATAAACATATAATCGAAAAAAGATTACAATGGGTTTGTTTGGTTAGGACTAAATTGAAATTTTATCAATTGAGAGCGAGAGCAACTGAGAGACCCAAGGGAAGAATAAGGACCTCTCTTGCTCAAAGAATCAAATTTTCTTGAAGACCTCGATATGGTTGGTAGTTCTTTCAAGGAATCTTTTTTCAAATCTCACAATATGTCATATTAACAATAAAGAGTTATTCAATAAGAATCATAGGATAATTACCAAAAAACAAAAGGTTGGCCAAACAACAAGGGAAAGCTTCTCAGCACTAGTAAGATAAGGACATCAGTGCAAATAACCAAAAATTTCTTTAGTGCAAGCGTAGTTATTTGATTAAATTTCTTGATTTTCGGTTATTTGATAACTATTTATTTAGCTATAATAATTTTGGATTTGTGATTTAGAATTTCTTAGCTAGGGTTTCTAATGTGAATCTTAAATTTGTAAGAAATCATGTAACAAGCACTTTAAAACTATTAAGACAAACTATTAGTCAAAAATAATTATTGATTATCGTAATTAAAATCTAAAACATGTTAGAAATAATTTCGAATGAAAAGACTAATGTCTTCTATTAGAAATGATCAATGAGATTTAGGATCAAAATACCACTAACTCTAACAGAAATCCAAATTTTCACTAACATAGCCAAATACAATATCACTTTCAAACTAATAATTATTGAAAATGGAAGAGGAGAAACTAATCTTGAAAATTAGGGTCAAGAAAACCATGCATTCGAAATTGTTACAATTCATAGAATTGGAGAATGGTAAAAATACCTTCTACTTATTATACAAAATTATCCCTATTTATAGATCTATACAATATGTCTTAATAAAGAAATAAATAACTTCTAATTGATACATAATTGCCTCAATATAATCCTTCCTAATTCAGCTACCCAAATATAGAAGGATATTGGCGTGATCCAGGTGAGCCTCCCACGGATTCTATCCAACAGCTTTCTAGTGCTGTTTTTCCATTCGGAATACTCCCATTTGTTGCCCGGAAGTCTCCATCGGCTGCCCACCCACAGAACTTCGCCAAGATCAACCACCACAATTTGGAACTTCCTCTGCGCACCTCAAACAAGACCTGCGAACTTGTCTATGGTGAACTCTTCCCCAAGTTTCCTATTTTCTTAGTCTATTTTCAATTGTGGTAATATTTTGACTCACAAAGATCATGTTAAGCTCTTCACCGCTACGCTTAGAGAACTAGAGAGTTGAGTGAGGGACTCGTGTATAGTGCCTAATCTCATTGTTAATTTAGGGATTTACATTGAACCATTCATGTATGCAATGTTAGATTAACTTGTTGTTTTCTGATTTTAACTTTTACCGTGTGATTCGGCCTAAGCTTATCTTACCGCTCTTTATGTTTTTATTGCGTCGTTTAAATTCACCATCAAGATATAATTATTTGTTCTACGAATATTAAGTGTGCAAATTCCTTAAAACAATTCATCCATGTAATTATGTTTTACATCATATATGTTTCTGAAGAAAATTCAAACCTTCTAGTTGTTAAATATGATATTTAAATATTAAAACTCTTAACGAATTATTTCTTCATGAGTGAGCTCTTGTAATGGGCCTTGATTTGGCTCTTGCTTTAGCATTTTCTTGGGTTATGATTTAGGCTTTTGTTATTGGACCTTAGCCTCATATTTTTTATTCAATTGATGTGCTATATCAATTACTAAACTCATTTGGATTAGTGATTATAAATCCATTAATTATCTAATTAGGCTATATTCAGATAATTGCAAATTTATTAAGTAAAAACTATTGTAAATGATAACAAATCTTGAATGTCATGTGATAGCAAGGAATGAGGGATTAATTATGCAATAATTGAAGATTTAATTTATCTGGGGGCCGCATTATTATGCTATGGATTAATAAAGTATTAATAAAGGGCCTATTTATGGGCTAAGTAAATACTTTAAAAAAAAATAATTTGGTTATATGCAAAATTCATGTATTAATTATTAAACTATAAATCAATTTAGATTAATTATTTTAAATAATTACATTATATTCGAATTAAAAGTACAATTTTTTAAAATTTTAAAAGCATCGCATGCGCTTAGAACACGTGCATTTTACTTGTTAATCAATGGTGCTCATGACATATTGATTGAGGGATTAATTAATTAAGCATTAGTTAAGCAGCATGATTAAGCATCAATTAAGGGATTAATTTCATCTAATTGTATGATTTTTAAGCTATGATTAATCAAGCACTACTTAAGAATGCTTTTATCTTAGGAACTCATGAACCATTGATTAGGAGGCTAACTAACCAATCACTAGTTAATTAGTAAGGGAGATTGCTTATATTAGTTAAACAAAAAGTAATGAATAAATATTGAGAATTAATCAGGGGAAGATTAGATAATTATAAACAGTAATTATGGCATCATTACGCTTGATGATTAATTAGCAATAATTGTATTTACTTGTTCATCCACTTTTTTAATGTCTGAATCCACTGCAATGTAGACAAATCGGCAACAAAAATGGAAGATGAACCAATAATAAGGATCAAAATTAAAAGCAGAAAGAACTAGAATTGAGGGAAAATTGTTTGGTTGAATCATTGTGTCTTTCTTTTGATGGAAGATTATATGCATTAATTAAGCTATTAATTAAGCCAAAACCTCAATAGTGATTAATTTACTATTCAAGATATTAACTAAGTAAGTTCAGTCTAAATGTAATATTGTTAAGAACTAATTAAGTACTTATCAAGGGACTTGTTAAGGTATTAACTCATAGATATTAAAGAACGTAATTTTTATTTTTTTATTTTTTTATTTAATAATAATATATTTCTCTAGATTTTGCTCAATTTGTTTCCGATTAGATAATGAGTTACTATGTTGGAGGGTGCAAAAGATGCATCAATTAAATTTTTAGATGAACTTAATATAGAAATATTAGAAAGGAGTTGATTAAACTTAACATGGCTACGTGATGAGCACAAGACTTCTGTAAGAGAGTTAGCTCCTTGTTTAGCACTCAATTGGAATGAATTTTGGAGGCTCATAAAGTCTATTGCAAAATAGGAAATGAGGTTTTTACCTGCATGAGCATTTGTGAAGATTTATTCTCATTTAGAAACAAAATTCTTTAGATCATAGATCCCGGATTCTTGTTGCTCTGCCATGTTTTGTAATATGATACATAGATAATAAAGTAGGTAGTCCATTCCTGAAATGATAGTATCTTTCCTCTTTTCCCTTTTTATTTTCATATGATTTGACTTTTTAATGCTAATAATGCAGCTACACCATTGTACTTGTGGAATAGTGATAGGAAATACTTGAGTTCGCAAGTAATCCTATTGGATTTACTTGAGTTAGCAAACAACCCTAACAATAATTGGTTCAAAACAGCAATAAAAACATGAAAAAATTGGACAAATCAATCTAGAAAAGATAGATTGCGATAGTGGAAACAAAGCGAAACAAAACTCAAAGCAAGATACAATTGATCCTCAATTTGAGAGGAGGATTGTCTCTCCCAAATCTCTAGATAAGAGAGTCTAGAGCCCAAGTCGCCAAGAAACCCTAATTCCAATCAATCAAAACATCATCTCTCCTAATCCTCTCATGCTCTTTAATACAAAAGCTTTCCTAATCTAATTTCCCTCCCAAGCCCTAGCTGCCCCCTCCTTTTCAATTTGAATTCATGTAGACAAGTGGGGCCCACCCTTTGGGCAGACAAGAGCAGGGGAGGCGGACTGTTTCCGCCTCCTGTAGAAAAGGACTAGGCCGGTTCAGGGTGAACCGGCCTATCAAATAGTTATTTAGGCTTCGTTTGGGATGGCTTTCTTACTGCTTTTAAAACAGCTTTCTAGTTAAAAAATTAATTTTTTTTTTTACTAGAAAGTTGCTTTAAGAAGCAATAAGAAAGCCGTCCCAAACGAAGCCTTATTCTGCCCACCAAACGTGTTTCTTCAAAGTACAAAAACATGCATGTAAGGATTCCACTTCTATATTGAGTTATTGTGGAAATGCCTTCTATGTTATTAAGAGAGCATTTTATCATAGTAATGGCATTAATTGAATCATTTATAATCTTGTATTTTTCTTGCGATATAGGATAGATTATGCACGTACCCAGCAACATAATTATTGTTTTGTTTGAGTCCATTTTGTCTGTTTTCAGATGAGACGGATTTTTTTATATTTTGTTCCCTTAGTTACTGATGCTTGCAGCCTACATATATTGACAATTTCTATGACGTTTCTTTCTGAATGCTTTAGTTGTATTCTCTCTTTTTTTTTTTTGGCAAAACTAAAATGATTACTGATTTATTTATATGTTTTGCCATTATTCATCTCTTGTTTGATTGATTATCCTGAAGGGGGCTTGCTTTGGAACTTCTTTACAAGAATGATTTGTTCATGCTGCTCATGTGAAGTCAAACATACTTGTCTGATTTATTTGTTCAGGTTGGTGTAACTGGATTCTGCATGGGAGGTGCCCTATCCATTGCCAGTGCTGTTTTAGTTCCTGAAGTTGATGCAGCTGTGGGTTTCTATGGTGCACCTTCTGCAGAACTTGCAGATGCTGCAAAGGCAAAGGCACCCGTGCAAGCTCACTTTGGAGAACTTGATTCCTTTGTTGGTTTCTCAGATGTTACAGTAAGATCATCCTTTCACTCGAGAACTCTACATCTTTCTATATCCAAATTTTAATTTTTTTCCTTTGCACTATTAATCATATAACATGACAGGGCTTTGTTCTCGGGGCTAGAAACTAGTTTGTAAAATCTTGAGTGGATATTACAGAATAATTCATTGCTTTGTCATGCATATATTTCAAAGAATTGGCATCTAAATTGATGCATTAGTTGTCACCAGAAAAAAAATATGGTTTTACTTTATCTATAATGTTTTGCTCATCATACAACGAACGTTATTTACTATGTTGATTGAGAAAACTAGATTCATGGAGTGAATCTACTTATAAAAAAAGGTTGTTTGATTTGAAGATCTATAATAGGCTGAGTTTGATTCATATATTCTGTGATGATCTTAGGAATTCTCACTCTTCCTTAATGAAGGGTTAGATTCATGTATGTTTTATTGTCATACATCGACATTTTCTCATTAATATATTCATGCATTCTTAATGAAGTCATCTACTTGTAAATCCACCCTTCATTCTCTCCCTTTATGAACTAGATTCATGGAGTGAATCTACTTCTAAAAAAAGATTGCTTAGTTTGGATATCTATAATAGACTTAGTTTGATTCATATATTCAATGATGATCTTAGGAATTCTCACTCTTCTTTCATGAAAGGTAGAGAAAACTTTGCTAATTTGAAATCCTAAAAATCCAAATTGTTTTACAATTGATCTTTTCCATGTTTTTTTTTTTTCTTCTCTTGACTTAAAATGTCAAGCTCTCTTCCCCAAGTGCACGCCAATATATTTGGAAGAGTTTTCCCATTACCAACCATTTTACTCTCCCAACATGGATCATTTTTATTGGCTTGTCATTATTCCATATAAGAATTACTTGGGAACAAGAAAATGACGAGATAAACATATAATCGAAAAAGATTACAATTGGTTTGTTTGGTTAGGACTAAATTGGAATTTTACAAACTGAGAGTGAGAGCAACCGAGAGACCCAGAGAAGAATAAGGACCTCTCTTGCACAAAGAATCAAATTTTCTTGAATTCCTCGATATGTGTGGTAGCTCTTTCAAGGAATCTTTTTTCAAACCTCACAATATATCATATTAACAATAAAGAGTTATTCAATAAGAATCATAGGATAATGACCAAAAAACAACAAGGGAAAGCTTCTCAGCACTAGTAAGATAAGGACATCAGTACCAATAACCAAAAAATATTATTTATTTCAAGCGTAGTTATTTGATTAAATTTCTTAATTTTCAGTTATTTGATAACTATTTATTTAGTTATTATAATTTTGGATTTGTGATGTAGAATTTCTTAGCTAGGGTTTCTAATGTGAATCTTAAATGTGTAGGAAATCATGTAACAAGCACTTTAAAACTCTTAGGACAAACTATTAATCTAAAATAATTATTGATTATCATAATTAAAATCAATAACATGTTAGAAATAATTTCAAATGAAAAGACTAATGTCTTCTATTAGAAATGATCAATGAGATTTAGGATCACAATACCACAAACTCTAACAAAAATCCAAATTTTAGCTAACATAGCTAAATACAATATCACTTTCAAACCAATAATTATTGAAAATGGAAGAGGAGAAACTAATCTTGAAATTAGGGTCAAGAAAACCATGCATTCGAAATAAATCCAAATTTTAGTAAATCTAACTTAATACAATCTCCCTTTCAAACCAATATTGAAAATGATGAAAAAGAAAAAGTAAATGAAAAATAAAGAAATGAAAGAATTCACTAAAAAACAAGCTTCAAGCTTATTCAGAAGACATAACCCCTTTTAGAATTCTTCAACGCCACTCATTAATCAATGAGTTGATTCTTGGAAATAGTTGGAATTCTACTTCCAACTTGAATTTACATTTAGTTCCACTGAGTTAAATACATCTTGCAGATCTCTATTTATAATCACAAAATCAGTTAAAAACACCTTCCTTCTACTGAAGACTATAGCTGGTTTGTATAAATTAGCAAAACCAAGCAATTCATTACATTTGTTTCCAAAAAAACTAAGAAGTGGATTGCTTTGAACTATCGTAGAAATTAGGATAAATCAAGGAATAGTCCTAAAATAAAGAACTCAAGGATCAACCTTCATAATTTAACTGTTCTTGGTTAATTAGCTTCATAGTAGCTTTTTCCATTGCCAATTTTCATGAGGTCTCATCGATCAATTTTTCCTCAGGCTGCAAAGCAATTGGAAGAGAAGCTGAAAGCTTCTGGTGTGCCCTCTGAAGTCTACATCTATCCTGGAGTTGGTCATGCTTTCCTTAACGATTCTCCTGAGGGAAAACAGAGGAGGAAGGATATGGGATTGAATGATGATGATCCAGCAGCTATAGAACTGGCTTGGTCTCGCTTCAGCTCTTGGATGAGCAAATACCTTTCTTCTTAAGCACCTTTTTTGTTCACAACTAAGGATTCGTTTGGGACAACTTTCTTATTGCTTTTTAAAGCAACTTTTTAGTACAAAAAATTTAATTTTTATATTAAAAAGCTGTTTAAAGAAGCAGTAAAAAAACCATCCCAAACGAAACCTTATCCGCTGCTTTGCATCTGCTACTATTGTGCTTTGCTACTGTCTTCGAGTTGATGAGAGTGTCTGGTAGTATTTGGAGGTGCTTTGTGTAGGACTTTATTAAGTGCCAGTTTGTGTGAAATGAATTTTCTTTGGCTTATATTATGATTGCTCCCTATGGAAATCTTTTGTAGGTTGTATGACTATTATGTTGTGTGCTGAATTTTAAGGATATGAGGATAAGCTACACTCAATGCTATCACTCTTTAATGAATATTTGGTGTGTAGATGAACTTAATCTTAGCCTAAAAGTTTAATTTTATAAGTGAAGATCTATCATTTAATGTTTTTAAATGAGGATATGATTAAATTTAATGATATAAGTTAAGGCAAATGATGATTGATTTTCAAAGTATTTATTTAATGAGCATTATAGAAATCATTTAATTTTACTGGTTTTCATAAGATTCATCATTTGTTCTAGTTAGTTTAGTTGATAAATTTAAAAAATTTCTTATCAAGATTCTATAATAAAATCTCACTTATATTAATTTTTTATTTTAACACTAAGAAAAAAATTCATCACCTTGAGTTCTTAGGTTTTGTTTGAAATAACTTTCTTATTATTTTTTTAAGATAATTTTTTAATAAAAAATTAAAAATTTACTAAGACCACCTCAAACTAAGCCTTAATCCATCATAATTAAGCCCTTAGTCACCCAACAGCTTTTCACTTCAAAAGAGATTACAACAAACCAACATAAATGACTTCCTCTGCCCTTTATAACCATCTTAATTACCAATCCAATGGTACAATTTAATGTTGATCATTGGCATATTCTTATAATTGTAAATTTAATCATCACTTTTAATGTTTATCCAAATTCTATATCGGAATGTATCTCAAGTTTGAGATAATTTTTTTACCATTTATTAAAACTGTTTTTTAATAAAAAATTAATTTTTTTAGCTAAAAAGCTGTCATAAGAATCAATAAAAAAAATCGTCCCAAATAAAACCTTAATCTGCGGCCAGAAGAAAAGTTTTGCAACATCATAAAATCATAACCATAATCTACAATCTAAAATCCAAACCAAGGACAATAGTACAATACACATGTTTATAAAGTTAACCAACATAGTGAATGAGAACTCATTTACTTTACACGACAAAAGGGATAAAATGCAAGCAATAGCTAACCCAGAAGGCTCATCAGTAGCCTGATTCTTCTTAGGCTTCATTGGGCACGGTTTTTTTTGCCGCTTCTTAAAGCAGCTTTTTAATAAAAAAATTAAATTTTTTATACTAAAAAGCTAGTTTAAAAAGTGACAAAAAGCCCGTCCCAAACAAAACCTTAATCATCATCTTCAAGGACACTGCGGCGTCGTTGAATCTGAAGACGGAAATAAGATAGAAATTCAGCAATCAATTCTCTTTCCTGTAGTGAAAATTAGGGAGGTGCAGATCGATACTAACAGTGATTTTGGTCTGTTTGGTGGTTTGGGTATTAATCTGCTCAAGAATTGAGATCAACCTTTCCTCCGAGACCTATTACAGAATAAGAAAGATATAAGAAATTATTATTTCCCAATGCAGTAAGAGGAAAACATGGAAGAAGAAGTTTACCTTTTCACTAATCTGACCCGTTTGAGCTGCTCTAAGGATAACGTCTTCCACACCCCTCGCCTTGTCAGGTTTCACTAATGCTATTCTGGCAACTGTTCATACATAAAACATTTGAAACTTATTTGCCGATAACTATCGATGGCTTACTAAAACTAAAAATAGTATAGGTATGTAGCAATATAACCAGTAAGCATGCAATGCGACATTCAAGTAATATGAACCTACATGACAGTGTCAACTTCGACAAAGGCTACATAAAGACTATGGGTTCGCTTGGGACGACTTTCTTAAAGCAGCTTTCTTGAAGTATAAAAATTCAAGAAAGCTACTTTAAGAAACAGTAAAAAAGTCATCTCAAACGAAGCCTAAGGCTTCATTTGAGACGGCTTTCTTATTGCTTTATGAACCAGTTTTTAGTATAAAATTTTTTAAATTTTGTATTAAAAATTCGTTTCAAGAAGCAGTAAGAAAGCCGTCCTAAATGAAACCTAAGAGTTTCAACCTGAACATGGATGTGGATCAATATTACTGACAATAAAGCAGAACTCCAATCCATATCCCTTTTGATCAGACAGATTGAGAAGAAAGGTTATAGTATAAGCATGCCAGAACTAGCGTGGTTTAAATACAAGTCAAAATTGTATGAGGGGGGGCTTTTCAAACTTTGAAATTCTATTTGTTAAAATACTATAACTTCTCTATAATAGATGCTAACTAAAAAAGAAAGAAAACAACACTTGAGAAGAATCCAATCGCAATGTGCAAGGAGAGAAATGCATCTGAAAATGGAGCTTTCTTTCAAAATATAAAGATTTATATTGACTAAAATTTTACATAATTTAAAAAGAGGGCAATCATGGTCCCCAAATGTGAATTCATGTTTATAGGTTGAGTTTGGGTGTCAATGAGCGTGGAAAGAAATAAATCTAAAAATATAGCTTTCTTCAAAATCTAAAGATTCTTGGTCCCCAAATGTCAATTCATTTTGGGTATGACCCAGACCTAACCAATTATCAAACGGGTCAAAAATCCTAACCCAAACTCCATTCGACCAAGTCCAACTTGAACCAGCATGAGAATTTGTTTGGATCAAGCCGGATAAGTGTCACCCAACTTGAAAACAAGTAACATATTTGAACTTAACATGACCCAAACTCAACACTGTAAGAAAATGAACAGAGCTACTTGCAATGATTTGACATATCTATGCCAACATTCTCACCAAAAACAAGAGAGATTATCATGTGCATATATATTACACAAGCAGATCTACATGTGGATAAGGCATGTACAAGTTGAATTCTTGAAAAGTGCATGTTGCATTCATTCACAAATAAAGGGCAAAAGCACAATCATCCATATACAAAACTACCAATATCTTCATTTAGCAAAACAAAACAAAAAATCAGAAGAAAGATTGTTGCTATGACCATTTTTCCATATAAAATTACAATCTATTGCAAAATAAGTATAAAAATGGGCCACCTTGTTTGAAATCTGTGCACGTGATGGAATATAACTTGGTTGAAATCCTTGAGAAAGCCAATGTCAATTGCCTCTTTGGCTTATCTCTTCCATGTTTCATCAGCCATATTGCTCCTAAGATAGTCAACCACACTTATTATCTCCCTCTATAATTATGCCTTCAGCTTCATACACCCATGGCTGAATAATGCTTTGCAAAAAGAGTGAAGCCTGAAACTCAATAAAAGATCCATCCCCCAATGTTCATAGGCCGGCCAGCAGCTGAAATAAACATATCTTGGTCATCATGAACGACTACTCCAAGATCGGCTTTTTATGAGGGTAATGAAGCCCCATCTATGTTGGCCTCTAACCAACCAAGAGAAAGGAGACACAAGTTGGAAGAGGCTTTCAACTGAGGTAGTTGTAGTCGTCCCAATTAAGGGGTGCAACAGAGTCAAGCAAATCAAAATCTGCGTGGTGACATAATTTTTCCCACCAGTTGTCCCAATTAAGGGTACAACAGAGTCAAGCTGACTCACGATCCGGCTCGAGCTCGACTAGTTAACAAGCTGGCGAGTTGAGCTTATCGAGTTTCAAGCTCGAATTAATTATTGAGCTAGAGTTCGGCTCTTAGGAAGCTCGGCTCTATTATTCGTCGAGCGACTCATTGGGGCAGGCTCGAACACGGACGCAGGATCACAGGGCAGGTGCAAGCTTGCGGGCAAATGGCGGAGCCGACATAGACACTGGATCGCGGGGCAAAATGGCGGGAAGGCGAGATAGGATGCGGGAACGTGGGCTCCAACATGAATGCAGGAACACGGGCTCCAACATGGACGCGGGAAGACAAGAGGAAAGTTGGCACGAACACAGAACTAGTGGGCTTGGACGTAGAACAAAGCCACTCAACGAGTTGATTTCAATGTCACGAGGCGAGTTTGAGCTTGTCTTTTGAGCTTGACTCAGGTTCGAGTTCGAGCTCGGAATTTGGCTCACGAGATAGGCTCGATTTAGGCCTGACTTAAGCTTGACTTGGCTCATTTATACTCCTAGTCCCAATGCTCTTAAAAAAGAGAAATCCATGACTTGGTTATAGATTCAAGGATGGTAGCTACTGTTATAGTCAGACTCCCAACACTCTTCTTTGTTTCTTCGCATTACGAACCCTCCAATTTTGATAAACTACAGATCAATAGATGCGAGCTGAAGCAATATTTGACTAATTCCGGTGAGAGAAGGCCGAGCAAGTTGTATTTGGGATGTACAGGGTGTATATTGATGTGTAGAATCCTGTACATACCCTTGCACACACCAAAACTTTGGTAATCACTAAAACTTGCTCCCAATGATACAATGGAAGGAAACAAAACAATGTTGAGCAGTACAACCCATTTTGCATTAGTGATATTTCTCTTATAAGAGGTACAAAAATGAGATCTTCAGAATTGGTGAATCCTGAATATTATGGCACAAATTGTGATATCTTCTTATAAAATTTCTTACCCTCCATTAAGCCATAATGGAAGATCTGCAAAGCTAAAAATCTTCAAGCACTATGTCAAAAGCAAAATAATAATTACTTTCAACTGAGGAAGAAGCAAACAGCCTCTAATAAATCATCTGTCTTGTCTTCCCCAGGTCCCCAACTAGATACTCAAATTCCCTCCTTTCCAGCAAATGTACTCTCTTCTTTGCCTCTCTTTTTCTAAATTTCCCTACTATTTCCTAATTGATTTTGTTAAATTCCAATCTTCCTATTATTGGAAGATCCTTCATTTGGTCCCAAAAAGAGAGTTGATGAGATCTTTGCCAAATTGGATCATTACTTTCTTTCTCCCTCATGTGATATTCTTTTCCCTAATGATAGACAAAAGATTATCAACAAATTCTTCACATATCATTATCAAGTTATTTTTAAATCCAATCTCACTCCTATGCCCAAATGTAATATTTCCATGTTTGAAAATTTCTAATTTAATAAGAATGGTTCAACGAAATGTTTTCAAATTGGCGGAAAAGCTTCTCTACTAAAACAGGTAAGGTTAATAAGTAAGTGATGAAGTTAAAAGTTGCAACAAAACGTCACAAAACTTGGAGGTGATGACACATTATCACTTAAGAACTCTATGATTGCTAAGCTCAATCAAATTACTCTAAGAAGTATGAGGTTTATGTTCCATCTAAGAACTTGAAGAGTATAATCAAGATAGAACATAACCATATAACAAAGTAGGAAAAAAGAAAAATGTTTAAACCAAAATCAAAAGTCAATTGATTTCTAAAGGGAGATTATAAAACTTTTTCTATCATCGTCTCTAATGGGAGAAGGAAAATAAATTTAATTCAAAAAATTCTAATTAGTGGTTTATATTTTAAAAATATAAAATTTTAATTGCTTTGATTGATTATTTTAAAAACCTCTTCAAAAGAAATATTCTGATGATCTAATCGAATGCTCTATTGATTTCCGTAAGTTACCCTGTGAACCCTTCTTCTTGCATAATTAGATTCTCCTTTTAATTAGAAGAAGCTAAGCAAGCCACTTTCTCCCTCGAAGTATCTAAATCACCTGGATCAAATAGCTTCTCGAACAAATTCTTTCAAGAATTAAAAGAAATCATTCATAGAGATCTAATGTATATGATTAATAATATTTTTATGAATATAAATTCTCTTATTCTATAATTACATGCCTTATTCCTACAAAAATAAGTTCTTGAAACTCTTAAAATTTTAGGTCTATCAATCTGATCTCTTTACCAAAGTGTTGGCTAATAAGCTTAAGAACTATTTTCCGAACTTGACTGATCACTCATGGTGTTTAATTGATGGGAGGGGCACTTTGGAGTACATTACAACCAACAAGTTCTTTCAAGAATTATTGAAAAGCATTCATTTTGATCTACTGCTTGTGTTTGATGATATTTTATGGGAAAAACTTCTCTTCTTAACCAAAATTAGAATGCCTTATTCCTAAAAAAGTTAGTGAAACTCTTAAAAATTTTAGATCTATCAATCAACTCAATGGGATCTTCAAATATTCACCAAAATATTGGCTCAACAATTTCCAAGATTTTATGTCTACAATCAAGCAAAATAAAGACTCAAACAATTTCCAAGATCGGCTTTGAAAAAGCTTTGGCAGCTACATTTGCAATTTTATTTTATAAGCAAGATTATCAACAAATTCTTCACATATCATTATCAAGTTATTTTTAAATCCAATCTCACTCCTATGCCCAAATGTAATATTTCCATGTTTGAAAATTTCTAATTTAATAAGAATGGTTCAACGAAATGTTTTCAACTTGGCAGAAAAGCTTCTCTACTAAAGCAGGTAAGGTTAATAGGTTAGTGATGAAGTTAAAAGTTGCAACAAAACGTCACAAAACTTGGAGGAGGTGATGACACATTATCACTTAAGAACTTAAGAACTCTATGATTGCTAAGCTCAATCAAATTAAAGTCTAAGACGTATGAGGTCTATGTTCCATCTAAGAACTTGAAGAGTATAATCAAGATAGAACATAACCATATAACAAAGTAGAGGAAAAAGAAAAAAGTTGCAACCAAAATCAAAAGTCAATTGATTTCTAAAGGGAGATTATAAAACTTTTTTCTATCATCGTCTCTAATGGGAGAAGGAAAATAAATTTAATTCAAAAAATTCTAATTAGTGATTGATATTTTAAAAATATAAAATTTTAATTGCTTTGATTGATTATTTTAAAAACCTCTTCAAAAGAAATATTCTGATGATCTAATCAATGCTCTATTGATTTCCACAAGTTACCCAGTGAACCCTTCTTCTTGCATAATTAGATTCTCCTTTTAATTAGAAGAAGCTAAGCAAGCCACTTTCTCTCTCGAAGTATCTAAATCACCTGGATCAAATAGCTTCTCGAACAAATTCTTTCAAGAATTAAAAGAAATCATTCATACAGATCTAATGTATATGATTAATAATATTTTTATGAATAAGAATTCTCTTATTCTATAATTACATGCCTTATTCCTACAAAAATAAGTTCTTGAAACTCTTAAAATTTTAGGTCTATCAATCTGATCTCTTTACCAAAGTGTTGGCTAATAAGCTTAATAACTATTTTCCTTACTTGATTGATCACTCATGGTGTTTAATTGATGGGAGGGGCACTTTGGAGTACATTGCAAACAACAAGTTCTTTCAAGAATTATTGAAAAGCATTCATTTTGTCTACTGCTTGCGTTTGATGATATTTTATGGGAAAAACTTCTCTTCTTAACCAAAATTAGAATGCCTTATTCCTAAAAAAGTTAGTGAAACTCTTAAAAATTTTAGATCTATCAATCAACTCAATGGGATCTTCAAATATTCACCAAAATATTGGCTCAACAATTTCCAAGATTTTATGTCTACAATCAAGCAAAATAAAGACTCAAACAATTTCCAAGATCGGCTTTGAAAAAGCTTTGGCAGCTACATTTGCAATTTTATTTTATAAGCTCTAAAGGGTTGGTTTGTTCCACCCAAACTTATTTCATGGATCAAATAACCTTTAATGCATGCCAATTCTCAAGTTTGCATCAATAGAGAACTAGATAATCAATTCAAGTGTTAAAAAAGCTTAAGACAAAATGATTCACTCTCTTATTAATATTGGGAATTCTTGCACAAGATGATTAAAGTTGCGGCTAAGGATTTTTGGATTGAGGGCTGTAATTGTGGCAAAAGGGGTTTATCTATAATATTACTCAAATTCTTGATGGTGCCTTGCTCATTTGTGTTGTTTCTCATTCTCAAGCTCTCATTCTTAAAAGCATTATGCTTAATTATTGAGATGCATCAGGCCTTAGACTAAATTTTTCAAAATTTTCTCTGATCTATCTTGGGAGGCTTAAGGATAAAGGGGTTTCTATTGTTGATGTTACGGGATGCTCTCTTGAATCATTCCTACTAAACATGTGATCCTTGCTCTCGGATCTAAAGCTTTGCAAAAAGATTTAAGGAATTTGATCATTGAAAAAACCCGAAACTTTCTTCATGGAAAGGTAAATTGTTCTCCAAAGGAAACATCAACTCCTTTAGTATTCCACAGAGAACACCCTCTACTCTAGCAACCTTCCTTTAATTGCTGTTCTTATATAAAGCCATAAATCCACCAAATTTTCCAAAAAAACAATTGTTTCCTGGAATTCAAATAACCTTCCAGGTGGTAGTGCTTTATAGCCTTTATGATTAAAAAAGCAAATGGAAATGCGTCATAAGCTCACTAAGCATTTTCAGGCCTTGCTAGTTAATGGTCAATCCATGAAGGAATTCTCCAAAGCTCTCCCAAAGGGATAAGCTTTATGTGATAGAAATCTTTAACGAATGTTTGAAGTATTGGAAGCATGAAACATTTTGATTATTGTTATATAAAAAAAAATAAAGAAACAAGTAAGCAATCTACCTGTGGAAAAATGGATAAATTCTTTGAGAATATTACGGTCATCATACTGGATTGAAATTTCATTACAGCATTTCTGATATTGGTTTATGAATCATTTTTTATGGAGTTTCTCTACCAAAATCCATGCTACATCCTTGGTTCAAAAGTAGATAAACCTGACTGAATTCTCAAAATTCTGATGTAATTTATAAATTCATGCCTTCTATATCTACATAGATCATGATTTGATATAAAATAAAATAAGTCTTCAAAAGTGGCCCTAAACTTGTAAAAATGATAAATGAACATTTCCAACCCTAATGACACAGCCTAAAAGAAAACAAGCAGCAATAAAAGTAACAACGAACATGGAACAATTTTCAAACCACCCAATAAATTGGTAATTTTTCCTTCTTACTAGTTTTAAGTATGGTTTTTCTTATAAAGCCTCTAATAAACCTTATGTTACATCTGCTATATCATTTATTTTGGACAACATAGAAGTGCAAATCTCTTCATGGGGTGGCATAACAGTAAAAAGAAAAAAAAACAATACAAAACAAAGATCAGTTTATTTTTACTTCATAGGACCATAAAATATAATAAGCTAATTAATTTTAGCTAGAACAAAATATAAATGAGAATGACTTCATTTCACAAATGAGTACAGCTTCACAAAAAAGAGAAAGTAATACCAATATACAAACTTACGTCTTTCTCTTGCCTGAACTGACAATATTTGGCTAAGCATAAGTTGTCTTCGTTCCTCGGCTTCCCTAGATTAATGCATAAACATTTTAGTCCTCCAGAAACAGTTTAGAAAACTTTATAGAGGCTAAATAACACATAATATAAACCAAGGTACACCAATAATAAAAAACTGAATGAACAATAACAATTTTTTTATAATGGATTCTTCATTACAGACAAAAATAAAAGATTAAGAACCAGTAGAAAAAAATAACCTCTTGGCATCTTCTTGTGCGTTTTGTTGCCCTTCATTTTGCTGATTCCTCTAATTAAAATATCAAATGCACCATATTTCAGAAAACCATCCTTAGTAAGATTACATAATGCAATTATCTGCCACTGTAATCACTTACAATGCCTTGTTGAGCGATCATTTCTTGCATCCTTCTTTGTCGGATGGCTTCAAGCTCCGGGTCATCCTAGTTTGCAATAATAACCCATTTTTCAATGTTAAAATGCTAAATCCTCAACTAAGGAAGAAAAATCCCCATATCTCACGTAATCATAATATTGATTTGTATAACGCCAGCCATTATAATAGCCAAACCAAAAATGTCTACCGCCTTAACTATTCAATCTAAACCAAGATTAAATATCAAAAGAAAATTCATACATTAATCCTAATTTAGTCCACTGATGCCTCATTTCACCTAATAATCATAGTAATATTTTCTGAAACAGCCATATAAGCAGAAAATTAGCCTCTTTGGTTAGAAAGCTCCGACACTCTTAAAACCATGATCTTGCATTGACGTGTAATCCCTACAGAACGGTCAAAGAATGTAAACCGTAAAACTCGATATTTCCGACAGATATGTCGTGCTTAAATTTATGCATAAATAGATCAGAAATTATATATATAAAAAAAATCAGAGAACAGAAACACATCCATCGCATGCTGCTGCTCAAATCCTATTACCGATGCCTCCCTCGATCAAAATCAACACAAAGAATCCTACCGGGAAAAAAAAGTGCTGGAAAGATCGTAATAAAAAATAAAGAGAGAATAAAAAGAAGTTCTGTCGATCAGAAATACCATTAGACGATGACTGGATAATCGATCTGCAAGATGGGTATAGGGTTCCTTGGCTTTCTTCCCCTTGGCCGCTCTGCTGATTTCTATTTTACTACCCCGAAGAAGAGATGTTACCAAATATAGATGGGCTTTTTCAATCTTAGAGGGCCGTTTCATACAAGTTAGGGGTGCAAACTAGTGGAGTACAGCTCGAGCCAGGGTGTACGAATCGAGCTCTACTATTAAATAGTTCGAGCTCAAGTCGGGCTCGAAAGATGAGCTCGAGCTCGACTCGTCTCACGAAACAAGTCGAGTCGAGCACCTCGTCAAGCTCCTGCGTCGTCAGCAAATCACGCTCGTCTTCCCGAGCTACGTAGACCTCCGTCAACCGTCATCTCGCCGTCAAAGCCGCAAATCCCGCTCATCCACGAATCCCAATCGTCGTCATGAGCTGCGTTGACCTCCGTTGATTGCCTGCGAATCCCGCTCCCGCCTGTGAATCTAATCCCGCTCCCGCCTGCGAATTGAAGCCCGCTCCCGCCTACAAATCAAATCTCGCTCCCGCTACGCGAGCTACTTGACGAGCTCTCGAGTCGAGCAGCGGAGTGTTCGAACTCGGGCTCGTTAAGTCGTCAAGCTCGAAATTGTGTTCGAGCTCGACTCGTTGAGCCCATTAACGAGTCGAGCCCGAGCCGGCTCACGAGCTGACTTTACTCTGTTGCACCTCTAATACAAGTACAATTTAACTCAAATAGGGTGTTAAATTCCTATAATAATTATTAATAATAAAACTAATACATAGTACCTAATACAACAAAGTTAATCATATTTATTATATGTTAATATGTCTTGTACTTATTAACTAATAAATTATTAAACTAATGAAATATAAATCTCAAATTAAAAATTTTTATTAGCACTAATTAGATTATTTGAATAGAACTTATTATATATCAATATACCAATTAATTATTAATTAGAGAATATTAAATTAATGAAATGTTTCTATTAAATAAAAATAAATATAGAAGTTTTCAATTAATGTTAGTTCATATTTCTATTAATTAATTAATACAATAATTTTTATCTTTCCACCCAACCAGCTCGGATATGGGCGGATCCAGCTTCTTTTTTCAGTGTGGGTAAAAATAATTTTTTTTTGTGGAGGATGGACAAAGATGTTTAGGATTTATAAAATGAGGGCAAAAAAATTTTTTAAGAGGGAGCAAAATGCCAAAAATATCCAAAATATTCTAAACAATCCCTCTAAAATAAAAAATAATAATTTTTTGAGGGGGGGGCCCCCTCAAGTCAATGGGGGTCCGCCCATGAGCTCGGAGCCTTTCCTAATAAGCTCTTGAAAGGTACGAGATAATGTGATAGAAACGACATAATAATTGGATTAAGTTCAGTATTCAAACTATTTTTGAAATACTTTAGCTTCGTTTGGAACAGTTTTTTTACTGCTTCTTAAATTAGATTTTTAATAAGCTCTCATTCTTTTCAAAAAAATTAAAATTTACTTTATAAAGCAATACGGCATATTTATTTGAAATAAAGTAATGATATTTCTCCAATTACTTGTTTTATAATATATATAGAGATAAAATTTTCTTTAACTAGTCGCGAAGTCCAAAATATATATATTTATCGAATTTATGAATTTATAATATGTTATAAAATTATATATTATTATTTTTAAATTTTATAAGTATTAATAAAAAATAATTTCTTTCATGTTTAGATTGAGTGAAAAATAAACTATCAATTTCTAAAACAAACTGTTAATCTATAAGCCTCAAAAAATAAATATTTTTACAATAATTGTGTAAATAAGTCTTTAAAGATTCAAATCAGTAATTTGGATATTATTTATATTAATACTTAATTTTCATTAATTTTAAAACTCATTTGTAATTGTCAGCATGTTTTAAAATCCAAGTCATTAAAGAAAAAGATCTCATCACCTTAACATTGCGGTAAAATTCTACACTCGCGCACAAATAGATAAATTGAGAACAATTAATATGACTCGTGAGATTTTTTACACGAAAAACATAAGAAGGGGGACAATTATGATGATAGCCTAATTGAAATGATTTCATTAATATGAGTTGTATATTATAAAAAGTGCACTCCCTCATAACTATAGAAAGCACTAATATAATATAGTAGATTTGAAATGTGAAGTTGGCTTCCATTATATAAGTAAGAGTGGCTTTGATATCTAAGTTTCACTAAAAAATGATTGATGATATGATAAGTCATTCCCCTTATAGAAGGGGACCCACAACTAGAAAGGCTAGCATCAACTTTAAGGGCAATGACATATGCCATCACATATCCCGATGTCTGCTTATAACTTCACTTATACTTATACCTCCACTTAATCGTTCTCATATATATTCAAAACAGACAAAGACATGTTTGGTTCCCTTATAACTCGAATTTTACTTATGTATCCACTTAAGCATCCCATATGTTCAAGAAAGATGGAGTAATAGATGAACATAAACTTATAAATGTCCTAACTTAGCTTCTATAACACATGATCATCTGATCATCTCTCACATTTATCACATCCGTCATATGAACATGTATTGCATCATTTGAATATGAAAATATTGGCATATTTAACATGTATAAATAATATTTAGCATAATGCATGAATGCATGGAAGTGGCACATGATTGATAATTCTAATAATATACATGGGATAAAACTTATATAAATATTTAATAATGATATTTAAAAAAATCATTCATATGAACAATTATAATATCACTTTGAGGCTTTTATTATTCTATAGTACTTTCTATTAACATTTACACAAGCAGAGGAATCATACATTTAAAATCAACTGTGAAACTTTGAGTTTTACTTGTCAAAATACTCAAAATTATGCATTCACAACATACCAAAAGTTGGACGTGGAAAGATTCTTTAAATCATTTAATTCAATTAAAACCCTATAACTTTCACCCAATTTGCTCAAACTGAAAGCTAAAACATGAAAACAAAAGCCTACCTCGAGCTAAACAATTCCCTCAGTTGGTCGAATATAAGAATTCAGCTAAGAGGCCTCGAAAACTAAGCCTTAGTTTTTTCTTTCCTTTGTTCTTATCTGAAAGCTCCTCTCCAATATTTGTAGGGAAAGGGAAAATGAAAATAGTTTAGTGGAAATATTTTAGATATTTATATACAAATTACATATTTTGCTCAACACCGCGTGCGACGCCACCTCCCACAGCATTGTAATGCTCTGCATGAATATTCTAGGTATTCTAAAAAGAGAGTTCAACACCGCAACACTCTCAAGCGCTTTCCCCATAAATAGAGAGGGCCACGCCACCACACAACACTCCCAAAAAGCTTTTTATACTTAACATTCTCTATCTTTTCAAGTCCAGCTATAGACTTTTATAGACTTATAAACATCGAATGACTTAAAATTTCATAAACATTTAACAAACACAATATTAAATTTCAATTATTATCATATTTGGTTAATGTCAACTTGATCTATAGAGACAAATTTACAATTAATGGATGAAAGGAGTACATAACACTCTTGAGGCAAACACATGGACATTATGTCATATAGTTGTGAGATTTAATGTTAATGAGGAGAGTAGTTAAATTTATTTTAAAATCATTCAAATTCATAACCATGCCATAATATTTCCATAGGACCAACATCTTGTAAGGTCAAAGAGGGTAATTGGTTTTAGAAACATTATTGTCTTGAAGATAATGATAGAGGCTATTATTACTTTGGATATGTTAATTTTTTGCACCAATAAATATAATTTTATATGTGCCTCTTTATTGGCCTTGCTAATCTTCTATTTGGTGTGGTATTCTTATGTGAAGAAAATGTTGAATCAGTTACATGACTATTTGAAATATTTATAAGAATTACAGAAGATTAGCATTTAATAATAATAGTCATAGATTAAGATCAAGCCTTGGCCAAAGCTATTGAAAATACCTTATGCCATAGCGAACATAAATTATACTAATATAACATACAAAATAAAGCTACATCCAAGATTCATATACGCAACAGTGAGAAATTTGTTCAAATATTATTCCAGAAATATATGAGTAAATGTTATTTAGAGGAAGAATGGGGGATATGCTGAGTATTACATGGAAACATTTTGTTGAGTTATATAATATAAGAAGAAATTTAATAGCATAAGAAAATGTGAATAAATCTTATGCAACTCAATTTCTGGAGCTATTGAAATTAGAGCCATAAAGGTCTCCTCACCAATAATGTTTAGACAACCCCCTTATACACTATTTATTTATTTCATCTAGTTTATCTTGTATTTGTTCTTAACTTGGTTTATAGGGACACTATTTTCATAATATTTTCCTTCATTTGTTTCACCTATTTTATTTTAAAATATATGATTTTTAGGATATGTTTGTAATAAGTTGGAATCGACAGAGTCAAACTGAATTGGGTCAGCTAAATCAGTTCATGTCGTTTGATTTCCTATTCAAGCAATCTTGTTCCTTTAAAATGGGGATCGAACTTATGGCGTCGTAGTGAGCACGAGAAAGAGGGGAGCGACAGCTAGAAAGGTAGCTCGGAAACAAAGGTCATAAGAAATGTGTGTGAGCAGGGATTGAAGAGGTGTTGTTCGACATCAACCTCCTATCACATGCGATGCATAGCAAGGAAGACGAGTGGCCATGGTCATCTGGCATCACAGTTTGGTGGCTATGACTACCTCATGAGCAATAGAGGATGAGATTTGAATGGAAGAAGGACCGACTCAGATGATGATATCTCGATTTCACCTCCTTGCTTCAGATTTATTCGTTTCCTTCTTGAAGGGGAAGATAGTATATGAGAAGGGGGAATGTAATAACCTATAATCGATAAAGTCAAACGTACCGAACTGTGTCAGCTAAACGGGTTCATGTTGTTTAATTTCCTATTCATGCAATCCCATTCCTTTAAGATGGGGATCAGACTTAGGGCATCACAGTAAGTGCAAGAAAAAAGGGGGAGCGGCAACAAAAAAGGAAGCTTAGAACAATGGTCAGACGGAGCGTGTGTGAGTAGGGATCGAGGAGGTGCTATTTGGCATCAACCTCCTATCACACGTGATGCATAGCAAGGAAGGCGAGTAGAAATGGTCATGCTCGACGGCATCATAATTTGGTGGCTTTGACTACCCGAGTAGTATATGAAGAAATTTGAATGGAAGAAGGACCGACTCGGTTGATGTTCATTTCCTTCTTAAAAGGGAAAGAGGCACAAACATCTAATTCTTTTCCCCCTTCTCATGCTATCATCCCCTTCATCCATTTGATTTAGGTAAACCCTAACACCAAACTTGTCCTAAGCATTTATAATTCTTCTAGGTGGATTGTGATTGTCATTCTTATTGATAAATGTGTTTTTTTAGGGTTTAGAGTTGAATTTATGTGCAATTTAATTTTATGTTATGGTGATTTATTTAAAAGATTAAACTGAGATATTTAGAGCTTCGAACCCATATTTTCTTTGTTGTTATATTCATTTAAATCATTTAGATTCAATATTAACTTATCCCATGTATCAATCAAATATATAATCTAGATGAGTTGGCATATAGTAATAATGATACTTACATATATTACTTATATATTACAATGGCAATAGTTTATATTAGCGAAATCAATTTTTATGATTCAGGAGAAGTTATTTTATGTATTAAGGAATTGGTTACATGTATATGCATGTATATTTTAGAGTAAATATATAATCAAATCTTTATGATGATTGATTCTTAATGAGTTGCTAAATAATTTATTTGGGTCGTGGTGAATGATATTTATATAAAAAGTATTAAATAAAGCATTTAAGTTTGAGATCATTATGAAGAATAACTTCAGTGCAAGGTTGAATCCTTTATTTTAAAAAAAATTTTAAGTGGTTGTTGCATCATTTAATATTTTGATGTGTGATATATTGGATATATGATTGATGTAGACTCTTGTGGATTTAAGATTTGTTGAATACCGTGTGCTGGAATGGGAGGAGCTTCATCATGATTGGAATTCCCCACTACTTATCGTCTCTAATTAGTAGGTAACTCCTTACTAAGTAAGGGATAAATGTACCCTTCCTTAATTTCTAGGGGCACATCCCTTGCAACTTGTTCAGTGTTTTATTTTTTGATAATAAATGTAGTTTATGCTTCTCCAATACATTCACAGTATTTCAAGTAACAATTTTGGCATGATATGATTGTTAACTCTGTCATGTTACTTGATGCATGAATACCTAGATAGTTCACATACTTTATTCTGACTTCTTTTTGAATAATTATCTCCCATACAAATATGAATTTTGTAATGTATATAACTGAGTTTATTTGTGTGATAGCCCTTGTTAAGCACTATTATTGAAATACAATGTGTATACAATATAAGCTTGTTTGTTTGATGCTTGAAAATATCAGTATTTAACTCTATTAGATATTGGCTAGCCGGACCGGCGGGTCCTCAAAGTGATGATTCTATAGGAAACTATTGGATTTTCTTGGGATTGGTGCTTATATTTCTCGACAGGGTATTGTAGTAAACTAACTACAAATGTTTATAAATATATATCTATTTATGTACAAAGAACAATAATAAATGACTGATGAGTCATTGGTTAATGCATAAAAATCATATGCATGTAAGTGAATGTATTTGTATTGTAATTAAATGATTATTAGTTGTCACAAGCAATTCTTTATGAATTATATTATGCAAGAAAATTTAACAAATAAAATGCATCCATTATTCAATATCATACATTGTTTGAAGCTATTATAGTCCAGTATTTATTTTTCACTTATATACATCTCTTTGCTCACATTCTATGTCATTCCTTACCGTTTATGTTTAACTTGGTAGAATTTTACCTACCAAGTTTGTTCTTTCAAACTCACACATATTATTTTGTAATTTCAGGTTGCTAGTTGTGCTGCTTTTGGAGGAACTTTTAGGTTCATGCATCGTGCTGCTTTGATAGGTATTTAAGGTTAGAGTTATCTAATTAATTTGACTATAAAAGTGAAATTTCATTATTTTTGGTGGTCATTTAGTATATGTTTGGTTCTAGATGCTCTGATGATTTATTAGTGGACACAAATTATTAAAATCTTGTATTTTCAATGCTTTGATATTATTTTATAAATTTTGTTTAGCTCGCACCCTATCATTGGGTTCTTATGATTTTCTTCCAAGCCCAGTGGCGGGGTGTGAAAATATTACTCTTTTATCAACCTCAATAATCTTATCTAAATAGTGGCATCCAAGTTTACCTATGTGTTATTGATTAATTGATATTTGTTATGAAAATAAAAGGCTTTTTTTATTAATTTTGCCAATAAGATTATCTTGAAGAGTGGTGGGAGGAGTTGGAGTTAGTGAATGATTTTTTTTTTGTAGGAAGAGGATGTGGTGTGGCTCAATATGAGACTGAGTAGAATCATGCTCAATTTTCTTAGTACATTATGAGAGAGTGATGAGATTTAATTCACTAGTAAGGAGATGAACATAATCCTTAATATGTTCAAGAAAGAATAAAAAACTTGCATGCTAAATAATATTATAAATTAACCAAATGCCAAATTTACTTGAACATTATTTATATTATATATAATTGCCATTGATTCCTTACTGCTCCACCAACACTTTTTCAATCATCTCATAATTCATAGCCTCAATTATTTCATGCTAGGCTTGATGATATTAATATATTATAAAAATCAAATTTGCATTTGATGATGTTAGATGATTAGTTGCATAAATCTGCATTTGATGAAATTGGATGATGACTTTATCCTTGTTATAGTTGCAGTAAAATTGGTAACTAAACACTTTCATTAAGTATATGTTCAGCTTTAACGAGGAAATTCATGAGGATTATTAAAATATGACAACAAATCTCTACATAGTTTATAATTATGATATAGAAAAAATAAGTTTGCAAACAAACATTTAATATAAAACCTAAGTTAGTATTATAAAAAAGATTAAAGTTATTCGCTTTCTTTTTATTGTCAATATAAGTGAATATGGATAGTACCTCATTTTCTATTTGAATTTTTCTCAGAGATTTGTAAGCTCAATCATAAGTGCAACTTTATTGGCAATAAAGCTTAACACATTATCACATATAAAAAAAATCTTATTCCTATACACTCAAGTATGAAAATATGTGAAAGACAATGGACACATCTTGAGGAGTGAGAAGAATATGCATAAAATGAAACTCATTTATTTATTTAGCAGTAAGATTGCCACTTTTCATTTGACCGGGTAAAAGCTAGAAGGAAAGAAAAGAGTCGTAGTCAGCAGTAACCCTAGCCTTGTTTAGACCCTATGAATCAATTGAAACCTCAGATTCATACTAAAACCACGATGATTTAAATAGGGATAGGAAAGGATTGGGGCTAGAATGAGTACCATTATCTTTAAGAAATATAAGTCTTGGTAAAATGAGAAAATTGACAGAGTTTTAGGGCTGGCTATCTAAGAAAAACCTAGCTTTCTTTTCCTTATGACTTTGAGGGAGTTTGCTTCTAGGCGAGTTACCCTTTTGTCAGATTTTTAGTCCTTCACCATTTAGGCATTCTTCAAGCGATCGCATATGATATTTTTTTGAAAAATATAGTTACGTTGTTTTGTGATAAAATTATACTAGGCTTAACTAGGTGTACAATCATAACATAATTAACCTACATTTAGTGCAAAAGAATAGCTAAAATAATAGGAACCTGAACCTGAAGGATCATGATCAATCTCACATTCATGCTTGCTTGCTCTAACATGAAGTCGTTTAACTACATATAATGAGCTCAAGAGCACAACAAGTAATCAAATCCTACAAATAAACTCAATGCACAATAAAGAAGAATATGCATGTCAGTAATTAAATCAAAGTAGTAGTAATCACATGATTATGAATCAGTGTAGAAATAATAAAGCTCACAAGCACCAGTATTAGAATATGTAAATAATAAAATAGTATGATATGGAAGGCAATAAAATAGTATAATGTGGAAATCAGTAAACCAGCACATGAGTCGAATCAATAAAGTTGTTGTCGTATTAGTACAGTCAATCAATAAATCAATCGTATAAGCGATAAAACCAAAGCATCAATAAAGAATTATCTAACTCAGATCAATGCAGTAAAATCCTATAATTATGAAGACATGTTATTCAACACGTCACATGCTCAATATATCCAATATTAGTATAATGAATCAGTAGTATTAAATAGTACCAATGTATGCATTGATAATAGTAAAACCAATGGCAATAGCAGTAAAATAATAATATAATAGTAAATTTGTGCATTGACAAGAAACATGTATAGTAATAGGAATAATGCCTCAATAATATATAATTTAGTAGTCATACTAAATAAATGAGAAGTTATGGTTTAAGAGATATTTTTTTCAGTATCATATCAGTATTAGTAAACAATTGGCTCAGTAAATAGAGTCATCACTCTTTACCCATCGACATAGTAATCATCTTTTTATAGCTCCAAACCAGTTTATCATGTGAATCAGTCAATGATAACTCAAAATTATATATTTAAAGGAAAACTCGACGAGCCACCACCTTTTACATGTCAATCAATCTATAGTCAACATCAATAAATAACCATTCTTTACTTTTTTTTTTCTTTACACACACATTATTATCACAATATTATATTATTGACCTCCCTTTTGGCATTTGTCACTTACACTATTTTCTCGCTTGTATTTAATAATTTGATCCACCTTCATGCATGTTGCACTACTATGTTTGATAAATGGTCACATCGTGTATTTTATCTCAATTCATCGCTGGCTTTGAGAATTTGTTTTATTTTGATCACATATCATCATTTATCTTGTTTTAAAATATATGAGATTGAGTCAACGTCGATTTGATGAGTATTTAACATGGGTTTAAGCCCTTCCATGTGCATCTTCATTTGTGTATAGTTTTTTTTTTATTAGGACCTTATTTTGCAAAATAGATTTCACCGTTTTGTCCAACTCATCGAGACGGATCAAATGAGCTCACGCTTGAATCAAGTATCATTTGATGTGTGTCAAAGAGAGAGTGGTAATTATTATTATTATTATTTCAAGTATAAAATAAAAAGAGAAGTTTATTTTATGTTATAGTGCTATGATAATAATGTATGTACATGGAAATATAAATAAAGACTGATTATTTACTAACGTTGGTTAGAAATTGATTGACCTATATAAGATAGTGAGCTGACAGGCTTTCCTTTGAATATCATGATTTGGTGTTATACTCTACTGATTCACATGATACTAATTTAGAGTTATAAAAAGATAATTACTTCATTGACGGGCAAAGAATGACGTCTATGTTTACTAAGCCAACGATTTAATGATACTACTGATACTAATACTAAATTGAAAAAAAAAAAAAATTAAGTTAGGACTTCTTATTTGTTTAATGTGACTACTAAAATATATGTTATTGATTCATTGTTACTGTTACTGTATGATTTCACTGCTTTACTGTATGAATTTAATGTTACTGTCATGAATTTTACTAACGACACTGATACATATATCAATATTGTTTGATACTATTATTGATTCACTATACTGATTACTGATATTGATTCATTGAACTGATATTGAGCTTGTGATATGTTGAACATGTGATTAAGATATTAATTTGATACTTATATAAAATAATTGAATAATATGTGTACCTTATTATAAAATTTTATTGTATTGATATGATTACGATGGTCATTATCGATGCTTTGTTTTTACTACTTTATATGATTTCTTTGACGATTGATAGTACTGATACGAAGACTGTTTTATTGATTTGGCACACACTGGTTTATTGGTTTCCCCACCATATTGGTTTACTAGCTTCAATTTCATAATATTTTACTATGCATATTCTACTACTATTGTATGTAAATTTTTAATATTTCTACATTGATTCATGATCATATGACTGGTACTTTTATACATTGATTGATGATATGCATATCATTTTTTTACTGCTTTGAGTTAGTTGTATGATTGGATGCCAACTAGTTTTTTAGCGCATTATGTGGTTTAAATGATTTCAGGCCAAGGCAGACGATCAGGTGTGTGTGAGATTGATCATATTAGGATTCTTTAGGTTTAATGTTAGTTTATTTCTTGTTTTTTTAACTATTCTTTTGCATTCAGGACTAATGATGATATATTGTGATTGTATATATCCCGAGTAGTGTACATGATTTTTGAGAAAATGAATATATATATATATATAGTTGTTATTTATATTGATTAAATAAATTAGATAGTTGTATTTGTTGTATATTAAAAGATAAAAATAATTTTTCTAAATTTGATCTTGGGCATTACACCTCTGACCTCTATTGGCTACATACTATATACAATCCATCCAACCTCCGTTAGACGCAAATTATAGTCTCTTCGGCCTCTGTCACATGACAACAATCCCTTTGACCTCAGGCACCCGGTTGAGTTCCATCCGACCTCTATCACCCGACTACGGTTCTTCCAACCTCCATCACCCACTAACTATGGTTCCTCCCACCTAAGTCGTGTGGCTACAGTCCCTCTGACTTTAGTCGTCTTCCCACTATACTTTTACAAACCAATGTCGATTGATAACAATCCATTGGATCTCAGTTACCTTACTATGATCCTTTCGACCTCTGTCACTTGTCAATTATGGTCCATTCGACCTCCATTTATGGCTGCAAAATTATCGAACTGAGTCGAGCATGTGAGTGCTCATGTTTGAGTTTGTTTATTATCAGCTTGTTCAAGTTCGGTTCGTGTTTGATTTGAGCTTTATTGTTAGTGTTCATGTTTGGTTCATTTAAATTAATGTGTGTTCATGTTCAGTTCATGTATAGTTCGTTTAGTGCTTGTCGAGCTTTAAACAAATAAGCCTTAACGAGCTATGTTAATGACCATATTTAGCAAAAAATTTCAAACTATTAAACAAGCACATTCATGAACATATCTAAATAACGAGCTTTAATCGAACTAAGCACGAGTAGCTCGTCGAACGCTTGGTTTGCTTGTAGCCCTACCTCCATTGCTTGTTGACTTTGGTCCATCCGATCTCTATCACCCGACTATGGTCCATTTGATCTCTGTCATCCGACAACGACCTATTCGACCTTCGTTGTTTGACTACACTCCCTCTGACCTCCGTCACCTGACTAACGGTTCTTGCAATCTCAGTCGCCCGACTATGATCTCTCTGACCTCCGTCGCCCGACTACGATCCCTCCAACCTCCGTCGCTCGATATTGGAATCATTCCAACTGGGCAATGCATCGTAGTTTTTCCCTTTTTAGGATTTCCACCTAAAGATTTTGGTGTCTCTCATAACTCTTGCATCTCTCTTTCTCTTATGCATGTGTGTATTGGATCTTTATATAAAACTAGTATGTTAAACATAATATCTCTCTACTGCCATGAATGTTCCAACATGAAACAATACTTATGTATGTGCAACATCTAAGTCGTATTATATAATAATTTAATTATATTTATATAATAGTTTAAGTAAATTATGTAAAAGATTAATTATATTTAGAGGTAATACTTGTCATACCAAATTTATGATTTATATCATAAAAATAATCATATTCTATATAAAACGAAAAAGAATTATCAAAATATATTTTTTTAAGAAATACCTATTAATTATTTATAAGAAAAACATTTACGTGATAGATTGTATGCTTTGGATTAGGGGTGCAAACAAACTGAATTGATCTCAACTCGTAAGCCGAATTATGAGCTCGAACCCGAGTCGAGGTAGAACTCGAACTCTAATCGAGCTCAAAAGGCTAGCTCGAGTCGACTCGTGCCATTGAAATCGAGCTCGCGAGGCTTCCGCGGTCCGCCTGTTTGCCTTCCATAGTTTTAATCCATATCGCAATGTCTTCCGCAATTTGCACGCGACACCCGCAATTCATTTTTCCGTGCGAGTGGATGCTCCGGAAGAGGTGAACGGTGAACTCAAGCTAGCGATCCATCTTTCACAATTCACACGCAGATGCCCAGGCCTCAATTTGTCTTTCGTGCGCAAATATGCCAAGGCCACGATTCATCTTCCGCACATATGCACAGGTGTGGATGCTCGCATGGGCCGTGATTCATCTTCTGCGTGGGATAATCGAGCAGCTCGACGAGCAATCAAGCCGAGTATTATCAGGCTCAAACTCGAGCTCAATGATCCAACGAGTTCAAAACTTGATAAGCTCAACTCAAAAGACCATAAATGAGTCGAGCTCAAGGCTCGACCCCAACTTTCAATTACTGTTATGAACTGAAATGAGTAGTGGAATCCCACCAGAATAGTTACACGCATCTTGAAAGCATCCAAGGGCAATAACCCACTTTCTCTACGTTGCTGTTCAAAAGCTCAGTAGGATTCTCACGGTCCCATAACTTCAACTGCGATCCCAGGTTCCCGCGCCGAAAACACAAAGCTGTTCCACTGCGTTTCATCTCCCATGAAGCGATACCACGCTTGCGAATTGAGGAAATCGCAAAAGGCAGGAAAAGAGAAAAAGACGCAGGTCTTCGTCATTCCGCAAAACCCTAAATCCTCATTCATTAAACCAAATTCCTTGCTTGCTTGATGGGGCGTCCTAAAGAGTGTAAAAGCAAAAAGCAAAAAGGGGAAAAGAGAAAAGCCGTCGGTGTTCTCTTTTCTTTAACTGAAATGCAGCCACTTCCGTCTTCGATCCTGGTCCCATTCATATCTCTGCTGTTTGTCGTCGGCAGCTTAGTCGCAGAGAAGCAGGCGGAGAGGCTGATTGGCTTCACGAATGGCGAGCACCAGTGGAAGCAGGACATCCGGGGAGGGCGGGTTGGAGAAGACGCTGACGAGGAAGATGACGCGGTTGTCAACGATGCTCGATGGCGGAGAGGAGGAGCCGACTGCGGACAGCGAGCTGGTTCCGTCATCCCTTGGTTCGATTGTTCCCATTCTCCGCGTTGCTAACGAGATCGAACGGATGAACCAGAGAGTCGCTTACCTATGTGAGCTCTTTGCATCCTCTTTCGATTTTTTTTCTCTTTCTCACTTTCATTATCTTTTTTCATTGGATCGGAACGCTTGTTGGCTTATCGAGCGTGCTGGCTGCTGTCGCTGTTGGCTTTTGCTTTAATGAAGCTTGTTAGAAGTCGACAACTACCAAATTTTATGAATGAAACTGTTTCATAGTTAATAACCTAGTGAGGGTGAAATCGACAATCGTAGTAGAGGAAGAACTGCTAGTTGTTTTATTAAAAAAAAAAAAGGAAGTCCGAAGATTCAGATAATTCTAATAATAATTAAGAAAAATGGAGCAAGGAGGCTATTGGCGGTGACAAATTTTCCATTTTCAGCTTGTTCGCGAGTTCAAACATCATTTTGTTGGGCATATGGGTGCATTGCACAGAATGTGCTTGCCAGGGTTATGGTTGTGCATTTTAGCCAGAATTAGATAACATGATCATGTTATTATGGCTTTTGTTTACCTGCAGGGACTTGCACAATGATATTTGTGTATTGCCTTGGTACTTTCTTTGTTCAGAACTGATGTTGTACTGCTCAGAATTTTTTGTGAGCCTCTTTTGCGACATGCAAGTTCACTTTTAAGTTTCTGTGATTTTTTATCGCCGTAGGATGCATTAATCTGAAGATTAGAGACATCAAACTTAATGGAACAACAATAGAATCTGATATCTATGCCTTTTGGTCTATTTTTATCTATATAGTCTTTTTGTGTTAAATAAAAGATGATACTTAAAATTCTTTGATATTTCAGGTCTATTGTTAGAAGTGATGGTGAAATAGATAGGGATATTATTAGTAGAATTCATATTGGATGGTTGAAGTGGATGAATGCATCAGACTTCTTGTGTGATAAAAAAGTACCCCTCAAACTTAAAGAAAATTCTATAAGATGGTGGTGAGACCTGCAATGCTTTGTGGCACAAAATGTTGCCCATTACGTTAAGTTTTGCAGAGATGAGGATGCTTAGGTGGATGAGTGGCTTCACTCTTGGGGATAGAATGTGAAACAAGTATATACGTGAAAAGGTTAGAGTAGCTTCAATGATAGATAAGATTAGAGAGAGTCGCCTTAGATTTTGGTCACATAAAATGTGGACCTTCTGATGGCCCGGTTAGGAGAGTAGATGCATTAGATTTGACCTATTTAAGAAAGGTGACTCTTAACATGACACAATGGAGAAAATGAATTCATGCAGTTGATCCCAGTGTGATAAAGGCTTGATGATGTCCTTGTATTTAAGGACCTTAACCATTTTGAGTTATTGAGGCCAACTCATTCTCATTTGAACTTTACATAGAAATAAAATTGCATGGAGCACTCGATATGCTTTTGGACTAAGGGCTGTCACATTAATTGAAGATTTTTTTTTTCATTAAATTTGTAATTACATATATGATAACATCTACTTCCATGCACAAATTTTTATTTTCCAAAGTTAGGCTATAAAAGTAGCATGTGGACAGGAAAAAAAGAAAATACCAAGTATCTATGACCTAAATATGTTTTCAAAGCTGTAAATGGAAATAGTTCTTAAGGCCATATTTTTATACTTGAATATTTCAAGTATTTTAGTTAAACATGAATTTCAACATATATTTGTGAGTCTCATTATTTTCTATTTTCTTAAAGTGCTTATAATAGTAGAACAAAGATTACATATGATTTACAATTTTGATTATTGTCATTTGAATTATTACCAATCATTAATATTTTTAAAAGACAAATTGAAAACATAGGTGTAATAGTTTTAAGTATTTTGTATCTATTATACAAAAGAATGAGCATATAAGTAAGGACATAACTTCTAGAGTTGAATTTGTATGGTTAAAATGTAAGTCTTTTGAAAGTATTGTGTGATAAGAAGATGTCGCTTTAAGGAAAATTCTGTAAAATGTAATTAGGGTGCTTATGTTGTATGGATCTTAGTGTTGGGTAATGAAAACAATCATTGATAGCTAAATCAAGAGTGACATAAATGATAATGTAAGTTGAATGTGTGAAATAGGTACATTTATATGCAATGATTATATTAGAGGGGCAATTCGAGCAATATCTATTGAAGAGAAGGTATGTGAAAAAGACTTCGATGATTTGGACATTAACACCTTATGTGGTATTGAGCAAGAAAATAAAATAAGGATTCATAAAGCCAACCTCAAAAAGTTGGGATAAGGCTATTGAGGATATGATGACAATTTCTTAAGCATGGATTATATAGCATTGGGATCCTAGAAACTTATTTTTGACTCCTTAAGAGAGGGAGTTCTAGCTTTTTGAAAGTGTATGTACAGCTATAGGAAAAAGTAAGTGATTGCAACAATTTGCTGCTCTAATAGTCTTTGGCTGTCCACTTCATCAAGTTATTAATCTCATGATCATTTTTTACTTGAAAAAAGTAATAATACTTAATGAAAATTAAAGTGATGGTGAATAAAAGTGAAACTCATTGCTGCCCAAGCAAATAAATGAAATTTGTTAACAATATGTAAATTCTTGCAAAATAAATAAACATCACTGCAGCTGTTTTTGATAATTGTGATCCAAACACTTGCATTGAAATAAACTAGCCCTTGGTTTTTGGGGACATTATATAATTACTTGGTTATGGTTGTGAAAACCAGTTGATCGGTCATATATATCACTAGAAGTACTATGAAATGGGCTGAAATATATAATTGAGTGACCATATGTCTATTAGCACAATGGAAAGGGCTGAAAGACATGATTTATATGCTTGCTTAATTGAAAGGATCATCATATTTTATTTAGATTGTGGTATAGAAGATTTGACCTCAAAGAGCCTCCCATGTGGTTTGAACACTAGACCCTTCTATGGAAAAGTGCGAAGATATTTGATGCTTGCTTGAAGAAATTGTTTTATTCATCACACCCAATGTGCTAGAAGATAGTTTGGCTCTAAAACTAGCATTGTGAATCCCATGAAGTGTGGATAGTTTGAGGTGGCTGCCATGTCAACATTGCACCTATGATGGGAGGATGAGCAAACGTTGCAGGCCACCTATTGGGCATGCAACTTGTATTTGATATTTTGTTTGTTTTATAAAAATGCCTCGTAACCACTTTTTAAAGATCCCTTGAACCTGACATTGATGTATTGTGGTCACAAATTATTAGCAAACTATGTCACTCTAAGCGAGTTACATTCTAAATCATTCCCAATATAATTTCTTTTTTATTGTATCTCTAGCATTCTCTATCTTGGTTGGTTTCTCTCAATCTCTTTGCCTCTCTTTGTCACTTTATCATTAAATTCGAAAACACATAAACATAAAATTATTAAGACTCATATAGTTACCTTTCTTCCGGTGCGCCTCTCGTACGGTACACGTTTCCACCCCTGCTACTCGTTATGATTAAAATAATTATGCCTGAAATTTTTTTTTAACAATTAACAGTAAGCCAAAACTTAGTGAGTAAAACATGTATCCAAATTACAGTAATTTAAGTCAGATGGAGTAATATGCTAAATACCACTTAAACATATCATAAATTTGCTTCCTATTAAACATAACATTAAACATACACATAAATCATAAATCCATATCATGCATATTCATTTGATATGTAGTACAACCTTCACATGAGTCACTGTCTAGTACCATAAATGTACTCTTTTACCATTTCCTTACTTTTGCATGCTAAAACTTTCCATTCATCAAATTAATATTTATGTAAAACTAATTTTTGGATTTATTAATTTTAAAAATTAGAAAAATATCATTTCGTGAGAAAAACCTAATTTATTCCCTTAGGAACCCTCTTAGGACCCTTAGAAACTATGTTTGTAAAATCACTTTCAAAATTTCAAACTTTAGGAAAAAACCCTAATTTTTCCAACTCAATAATTTTGAAGAAAAACCTCATTTCCATGCATAAAATTATCTCATAAACCTTCCCTATACATCTCCTAAAGAAATGAGAAGTTTTTGTCAAACCCTAACTTTTTCTTTTCAAGAAAAAGTCATGAAACATAAGAAATAACTTGATTAGAAACTCACCCTAGCCTCCTTGAATCTCCCTTTTCCATTTCCCCTAAGCCTGGCCGCCAGAAACCGCCGTCGAAGCCGCTCACAAAGTCCTCCCTTTGCCTAGCCCGTTCGCCTTCTTCCTTTCTTCCGCTCGGTTCGGCCGTACGAAATAATGGAGACCGAATTTCATTCGATCCCCTAATAAGAGTGGGAGGAAAGGTTAGGTGCATAAAGTCTTAATTACCTCTTGCATGCATTATTTAATTTTAATTTCAATAAGGGTATTTTAGGTATACTCAAACTTCTATAATTTTTAACTTCCAAAAATAAGCAAAATTCAATATAAGTCCTTTATATCGTTTTGCTCGAAATTTTGCATAGAGTTTTATAAAATTATTTTCGTCAAATTCTGACAACTTTGAAAAATTCGCATAAATCTCATTGCGCCACATTGAAAAGCGTGCGATGTCTAAAATTGACATTTTTCAGGTTTTACAGTAGTGCACGTACACCGACCCATTTTACACACTGAAATGGTAGATCATACATAATAATGCAAGCTGTGAGTAGATCACATAACTCTTGGTGGTCAAACTTGTTATCTGTTAAGGAAGTAGGTGAGCAAGAAGTTGACAACAAATTTAGTTGGCCTATGTCATGAGTGCTTCTCTTTTACAAGCTTACAGATGACATTTCAAATTACTAGTCCCATTTTTACTATGACATTGTTATATAGTGTCACATTTTTGCATTTACGTCTTTATTTGCCATCAGCAGCCAATGATAACATCTCATAATGACCTCATACAGTTGAAATCATCATTCTTTTCTCCTTAACAACTTTATCCCCATCCTTTTCTTTCTCAGCGGTGTCACAAAAATCAACATGATCAACTTCATTAGCTTCTATTTCAATTTCATTTTGACCACTTACAGCATTTACATTTTCAGTAAAAGGTTTACTTTCAACGGCAGTATTCGAGTCCTCCATATATGATCTAACAAATGGAAATAAACATAGTTACAAAGTTTAGTATACAACTATACATTCACTGAGATGTTAGCCTTGAATTTTAATTGGTTGATGCAAATGATAATGATGTTATTATGTCTTTAAACTTCTTTAGAATAAAACAAGTAGGCAAGCATTACAACACTAAAACAAAGATAAGAAAATACAAAGCTATAATCCAAATTACTGCATATTGCAAGTTTGCCACCACAAGGTCCACAACCTGACAACCACAACAACGTATTGCTGATTAACTGCATATTGCATAGGGGAAGCATAACCCATAAACAACCATCAGGCAACAATTCAAGGCTGACAAAAATAGATGCCAACAGTTCACGTATCACACTTCACAATTTTCATGATTTCTTCCTAAACTATTGCTACAATAAAGAGCCAAAGATAAATCCTAAACCCTAAAATGAAAAAAAAATCATAAAACTCAAAACCTTGATTGGTTGAATCTTATCCAACTTCCAAGTTCCAAAGCCATCAACACGTCCAATAAAATAAAAAACCCGGTTGAAATAGGCAAAGAGATAATGAGATTGAGATACAAAAAGCTACTGAACTAACGACGACGAGAATGGAGGCTGCAAGATGTAGCCTGTAGGCATGAACTGAGTACCGACGGCATAAAGAGTTGAGACTCTAGAGGAAATGAGCAAGGGCCGCAGCTAGCCAAAAGCCTAAACGGACGCTCGACGGCTCAAGAACAAGATTTGAGAGAGAATCAGAGAACTAAGAAGCTGAACAAGTGAACGACCTAAACCACGCGACCTCGGGTTGATCCATAGGGTTTAATTAAATTCGGGTTGAAGAGGTCGTGGTCGAATTCTCGGGTCATTTTGAACCCAACCTGATTTTTAAAACTGGTCAAGTTTTTGAATTTGAACCCGACCCGTTTGATAAACGGGTTGACCGAACCCAGACTTTTTTGGGTCGAGTCTAGTTCAGGTTTCAGGTTGGGCCAAGTTTTGACACTCCTACCTCTTGATTTGTAGTCCGAATCTACATACATCCCTTTGTACTTGTTTCACTTCAATTAAGCAAATCAAACTTCCATCATTGAACATAAAATTCAATGATAACTCTTCTTGATTTGCAACCCCAATTGCAAATCAATCTTTCTCACCTATTGAGCCATAATCAATTGGTGACTCATCTCATCTCCTCCAAACCTCCAAATTATAGGAGATTTCTTTCTCTTTAGCTCCAAAAGCTTAGGAGAATTCTCCAACGTTTAGCACAAAAACTATATGTTGGACATCGTCTTTCCCTCCATTTAGCCCCAAAGCTAAAGGGAATTTCTTTATACCTTTGCCCAAAAACTTTATGTCTATTTTCTTCTCCCTAGCTCCAATAGCTAAAGAGGACTCTCAACCTTTAGCACAAAAACTATTGGTTGGATATTTTCATCCCTTCCCTTTAGCCTCAAAGCTAAAGGGACTTCTCAAACCCTTAGCCCCAAAGCTTTGGATCCTTCATTTCACCTATTTGATCCCCAATCAAATAGAAGATCTTTCTACTTAGACCCAAACTTCAATTAACATCTTCATCTAACCATAACAAATGATTTTTCCCTTTCATAACATTTAAAATACATAGTCTTTAGATGTCTTTTAGGAGTCTTCCTCTATTGAAATTCATCTTACCAAATTAGTTGAATTTCACAAAGTCCTTAGTATAACCTTTAGGCATGTTCACCTTATATTATTAGGTAAGCATTCATCTCTTATACAAACACTAAGATAACTCCAAAAATCTCTAAAATTGGTTAAGGTTTTTTTTGATACATTGATTAATCATCTCATCCAAAAGGTGAGATTCCTACATCAATGTATCTTAGGACTTCATAAGCAATATGTTTGCCTCAAAGCCAGCAGTGGCTGTTTAATGGGTTCTTCATAACCCTCGTAAATATGAAGCACTTAAAATTCAAATAAAATCTTTAAGTCACAAACAACTTAAAGAGAAATCATCCTTGGATTAAGATTTAATGTCTTTTTTCCTCAATAAAATAGAAACAAGTTTCATTGTGTGACATGCTACACAACCACACACAATTAGGTGTGTAACCCCTAGGCATGCTAGGATTATGATTTTTTTTTGCGCATGTGATTGATGCTTTAATGTGATGCTTTTAAATTGTCTACGATGTGGGCCCTACCCTTAAGTGGTTAGTGTGTGTGTATATATATATATATATATATATATATATATATACATGCTCTTTTTACAGGTAGCCATGTCTAAGAGGGGGTGTACTAAACAATAAATAAAATGCTTGTTAACAGGTGTTGCTTAAAATCCCCTCAAGGAGGCATGACCAATAGGGTAGAAGTAGGATCTTGGCACTTTTAAGTGCCAGTCAATTCTAAATGTGTGTTTTTCATGATTTATATAGAAATTGCTCAAACTGCTCCTAATCCCTCCCCTATTTTGTAGGTTTTGAGTTTTTTACATTTTTGTATGTATTTGATAAATTTAGGAGTTATATATAAGCATGTGGGGTATGGTGAAAGGAAAGGTGGACCAGGAGGATGAGCCTATCAAAGGTGAAACCCAAGACCTACCTACAAGCTAAAACTTGAAGACACCTACAGGCAGAGTCTGTAAAAGTTATCTAGGTTCTATAATAGCTTGCAACTTAGCTGCCAACAATAATTGTAATAACTTGGACATTTACATTCTTACTTTGGTTGATTTATATGCATATCATCGTGTTGATTATTTACTTGGTGCGCAATAGAAGCATATTTTTTCCTATATTTCTTCTTTGCCTTTGTCTTGGGGTGGTCTGGACTTGTTTATGTGGTAGGTTCTTAGGACAAAATTAAATTTTCTACCCTTTACAAATGTAAAAATCTAAAATATAGGAATCACCATTTTTCTGAATAAAGAAAAATTGCATAGCTTCTTTCAAAGAGCTAAGTTCCAAAATTTAAAATGATCATGCATAACCAAGTGTGTGACATCTATAAAGTCATCACTTAAGGACTAAATAACAAAAATCTATTTTCTTTGTGAGTTAGTATTGTGCATGCCCATATGGTCAAGCATCTTGGCCTCAAAATCAAATTGTAAGCTCTATCTGATCGGAAATACTTGAGTTCGCAAGTAACCCTAAAGGAATACTTAAGTTCGCAAGCAAACCTATCACTAATTGGAGACAAAACAGCGAGAAATCAGCCAAAATCTGGGCGAAATTAGCCCCAAATCACTAAATTGCAATAAGGAAAACAAAGCAAAGCAATAGAAAATCAAGATACAAGTGATTCTCAATTCGAGAGGAGGATCGTCTCTCCCAAATCTCTAGACAAGAGAGTCTAGAGCCCAAAACATCCAAGAAACTCCAAGAAGAAAACAATACTTGCATGCCCCTCCCTTCCCCTTACCTCTCCTATTTAAAGACTTTTCCACCTCCTCAAATCTTTCTTAAAAATAATTTCAAATAAATTCAAGTCCCGTGGACCCCACCCATAGGAGGTAATTTAATTTGGGCAAGAACGGAGGCGAGATTTCTTCCTTTGATACACAATTGCCGGCCTTTTTATTTGGGGCTAAGGCGGTTCAGAAGGAAACGCCTCAAGAGGCGGTTCAGGAAGAACCGCCGTATCAATACCGCCCTCCCAAAGAATCACCTTGTCCTCGAGGTGAAAACTAGGAAACTGTTGCTTCACCCTTTCGTACGGCTCCCATGTGGCATCGTAGTATGGAAGATTCTTCCACTTGATCAGTACTTCTTTTGCCTCTTTTTCTTTCTAACGAACCCCCATCAACTCTAAGGGTTCCATAATCACCTCTAAATCTTCTGTACGTGTGGCTGGTAACTCTGAGCTGGCTGTATAATCTCCAATAGATCTTCTCAGCTGTGACACATGAAAAAACGGATGAATAGTTGTCGTGAGTGGTAGTTTTAGCCGATATGGCACTGCTCTGATTTTCTCTAATATTTCATAAGGTCCAAAGTATCTTGGGGCGAGCTTTTCATTTCTTCTGTTGGCCACTATCTTCTGCCGGTATGGTCGGAATTTTAAGAACACTTTCTCTCCTGCTTCGAACTGGATGTCCTTCCTATGCCCATCAGCCTGTTTCTTTATAATATGTTGAGCTCTTAATAGATGTTTCTTTAATTCCTCTAATACTTGATCCCTTTCTTCTAAGTACTCCTATACGGAAGAGACTGGAGTACTGCTACTCCCAAAGTGTACTAAGTGAGGGGGGTCCCTTTCATACAACATCTTGAATAGAGTTATTTGTGAGCTGAGTGAAAAGAGGTGTTGTACCAGTACTCTGCCAAAGACAGCCATTTGGCCCAAAGTTTGGGTGTCTCCGACACAAAACATCTCAAATAGGTCTCTAAGTTCCTATTGACCACCTCTGTTTGGCCATCTGTCTGTGGGTGGTAAGCGGTGCTCCTTTTTAGAACTGTTTCCTATAACTTGAACAATTCTCTCAAAAAATGACCGAGGAATACCTTATCTCTATCTGACACAATTGCCTCTGGTATGCCATGTAATCTGACTACCTCTCTAATGAATGCTGAAGCCACTGTCACCGCGGTGTAAGGATGTCGGAGGGGAATGAAATGAGCATACTTGCTCAATCTATCCACCACTACCAAGATTACTGTGAAGCCTTCTGAACGAGGCAGCCCATCTATGAAATCCATGGATATCTCCTCCCAGACTCGTCTCGGTAGTGCCAACGGCTGTAGTAGTCCCCCTGGTGACATCGCCAAATACTTGTTCATCTGGCAGATTTCACACCTTGCCACCATCTCTTCTACATCTCTACGCATCCCCTTCCAGTAAAGCTCGGCCGCCAATCTTTTATAGGTCTTCTGCACTCCTGAATGGCCCCCCACTGCGCTCCCATGAAATTCCTGGAGTATATTTGGGATGTGGATCGAGGTCCGAGGCATCACAAATCTTCCCTGATATAATAGTCTGTCTCCTTCTAATGAGTACCGTGGATGGCTCCCCTCCTCTTTTAGCAAAGCTGCCTTGATTCTTCCCAGTTCTTCATCTCTAGCACTTTCTTCTCTGATAGCCTCCTAGTCAAGCATCAAAGGAACGGAAAGTGCCACTGTCTGCAGCTCCCCCATACATCTGGACAAAGCATTTGCCGCCTTATTCTCCACTCCTGGTCTATACTGAATCTCAAAATCATACCTCAGCAGCTTGGATAACCACCTTTGATGCTCTTCCACCACCATTCGTTGTTCCAGCAGGCATTTCAAACTCCACTGATCTGTCATGACAACGAAATGTCTCCCAAGTAAGTTAGGTCGCCACTTTTGGATGGCCAGAATGATGGCCATTAATTCTCTCTCATAGATTGATTTCAATCTGGCTCTAGCAGTCAAAACCTAGCTGAAATAGGCAATGGGCCTACGATTCTGCATAAGCATTGCACCAAGCCCATATCCTGACGCATCTATCTCCACAAAAAAGGTCTGAGTGAAATCTGGCAAGGCTAGGACCGGGACCGTCGTCATCACCTTCTTTAGGCTCTCAAATGCTGCTGTAGCTGCCTCCCCCCATAGGAACCCATCCTTCTTCAACTGCTCAGTGAGTGGCCATGTTATATTGCCGTACCCTTTTACGAACCTTCTGTAGTAACCTGTCAGCCCTAAAAATCCCCTCAGCTCCTTCAGATTCTTCAGCACTATCCACTTTAGCATTGCCTCAAATTTGGACTGATATGCTGCCACCCCCTCTTTTGATACAACATGGCCCAAGTATTCCACACTGGCTTGTGCGAAGCAGCATTTCTTCTAGTTGGCCCTCAACTGGTGCTCCTACAGTACCTCTAGCACCCTTTTCAGATGCTCCCAGTGCTCCTCCTCTGTCCTGCTGTAGACCAGGATATCGTCAAAAAATACAAGTACAAACCGTCTGAGATAAGGTTTGAAACAAACCGTCTGAGATAAGGTTTGAAAACCTTATTCATAAGAGCCTGAAAAGTAGCGGGGGCGTTGGTGAGGCTAAAAGGCATAACTAAGAACTCATAATGTCCCTCATGAGTTCTAAAGGCCGTCTTGGGTACATCCTCCTCCTTCATCCGAATCTGATGGTAACCTGATTTCAAGTCTATCTTGCTGAAGATCACTGTGCCACTCAATTCATCTAGCAACTCGTCAATAACTGGGATAGGAAACTTATCAAGTACAGTTTCCTTGTTGAGCGCTAGGTAGTCCACGCAGAAACGCCAACTTTCATCCTTTTTTACCAATAGAACTGGACTAGAGAAGGGGCTGATGCTAGGTCTGATGATTTCTGCCTCTAGCATCTCTCTGATCAACCTTTCTATTTCATCATTCTGGAACTGAGGGTAGCGGTAATGCCGTACACTGATGGGAGACACTCCCTCCTTCAATACTATGGCATGCTCTTGCTCCCTCTGCGGTGGTAATCCCTGAGGTGGCTAGAACACCTCCTGGAACTGCTAAATCAATGGCTGAATGGAGTGGGGTATGTCTCCTCCCTCCTCCAAACTCTCTCCCTCCTTCAATACTATGGCATGCTCCTGCTCCCTCTGCGGTGGTAATCCCTGAGGTGGCTAGAACACATCCTGGAACTGCTAAATCAATGGCTGAATGGAGTGGGGTATGTCTCCTCCCTCCTCCAAACTCTCTCCCTCCAAAATGTGTAGCTCTACTAGATATCCTCCACCCACCAACCGAATATCCCTCACCATTGTTTTAAGAGAAACCAGGGATTTGGAAAGCCCCGCATCTCCCTTAAT
>NW_021320019.1:8806101-8909004 GCF_001605985.2 Dendrobium catenatum | reverse complement strand
TATTAATTATATTTAAATATAATTAATTAATTATATGTTAATTACATTAATTATAGTTAATTAATAATAATTATAGTCATTTATAATTAATTTAGTTTAATTATGAATGATTATTTTTTGTTATTAATTAATTAAATAATTATTGGTAATTAAATATAATTAGTCAAATTAATTATATATTAATTTTTTTAATCATGATTAAATAATAATGATTATAATTAGTTATAATTAAGTTTAATTATAATTAATCTCTTTTTAATTAATTTTCAAAAAAAAAATTTGTTCACTCTCTCTCCCCCTTGATCCACTTGCCAGCATCTACAACCCTGCGAAGGTACGGATTTTCTGAACTCAAATTTTCGCTTCCGTTGTATGCGACGGACCTGAAAACCGCCTTTACATGCCTTTATTGCGCGTGGTGGGATGGGACCCAGGTCCGACACCTACGACGAGGCGGGCAATCACCTAAACCCTACTTCGGCGTTCGTGGCGCATCGAAAAACCTCCTATACACGCCTTTATTACGCGTGGTGGGATGAGACTACGGTGCGACACCTACGGCGAGACGGGGTCACTTATAAGTACCCCCGAGCGGGGGGAAAGTAAATTGTGTCTTTTAAACAGAAACCGTCAAAGATCCCATACACGCCTTTATTGCGCGTGGTGGGAGGAACAAAAAATCGCTGCCGCGGTGTTCTCGTCCGAGGACACCTACCATACACGCCTTTATTGCGCGTGGTGGGAAAGACCCAGTTTTCTCATAGTTTTCCCCTAAACGGGGGAGACGCTGGGAGGGTGCCGAAATTTCGGGTGAAACGAGATCGTGCCTGGACTCATCTGAACTCAAAAAGACACTAAATGAACTCAATCTAAACTTGAATTTAAACTCAAAGACCACAGAGGACCTTTATTTGGGATTTGAACTAGAACAAGAACATGATTTGAACTCGAACTCTACAAGAACAACATAAGACTTGAGTTGGACTCAAACGGAACTGCACTTAAACTTGAACTTCAATTGAATTTGAACAAGGACTTGGACAAGTTGACAGCGGATGTGTAGGCTTGATTTGGACTCGAGCAAAATGAGAACTTTGACTTGAAATTGAACTCGCAAGAACTCGAAGAAGACTTGAATAATTGAGACTTAAGCTTGAGTCATAACTTGAAAAGAACGAGAATATAATGCAATAATACTCATACTTGTATGAACAACGGGCAACCAAGTTTTGATTCAATAAATTTGCATTCACATAGAGATGCAAATGCTAATAAATGGCTTAATGAATAAATGACTTATAATATCCACAATAACCTGCTTGTAGATGACTGTGAGAAACTTATAATGATCAACCATTCATATACAAGCATGAGTCGAGGACTTGTGGTGGACAAAATAATACACTTATGAGCAAGGATGTGACCCTATCATACATACAGTAGTTCATTTACAAGAAGCTATAGAGAGCTTATGAATATTTGTGGATGATCGTAGAGGACAATAAAGATTAATGAACCTACAACATTCGAGCCACTGCAAGAAAATATATTAAGCAATAGAGGAGCTTCATTGCATATAAAGAGTTATCCACGGATGATAGTAGTAGTGTGTGGTAATATACTCATGACTGAAGTATTGAAGGGCACACAAACAGATGTGGCATGCCACCTTCAAGCAGAACACAACACATCAATGAAATAAATAAGTCTATATGGTTCATAATGGGAATCTTCCATAAATGCAAAAACTACAAGTGGAAGGGATGACTCATGATGGTTATTAGGAATATGCCACGAATACATTGAAGTCCCTCAAACTCTCCCACAATCAGTCATGTAAGCAAATACAGTTCTCTCCCCACAAGTAGAAGGCTTCAATGATGTTGTCAAAGACCTATATATCATCTACACTAAATGCTACCTACGAGAAAATGTAGAGGAACAGTAGCAAATGCAAAAGCCTACGATCGGTTCTAGAAGACTTATATGTAAAGAGAGCTGACCACGAATAAAGGGACCATGTCTATAACAAATGCAACTCTCCATACGAACAAAAGCAGGAGATTCGTTAATGTACTACGATCCACCTGCAGAAAGCAACAAGTAGTACACGACAGTCTACCTGTATAAAGCGGCGAACAATTCAATTCAAAAGCTGCTACAGCACGCCACCGGATCCGCAACTTCTATGCAAGCGGATAGAAGGCGTCTACAAATACTTTCAAAATACCCCTGCACATGCACTGTAGCTTGTATACACATAGGTACACCAAAAGAGATAAAAATAATCATAAAACCTGCAAGGGCCCCGACGAGCGTGTTATTGGTACACACGTGACATCTTGCCGTCTAGGGATGCTGCACAAGTTATTAAAATTGAACCCGATCCTTTTAAGTAGATAAAATGAGTTGACAGGGTTCAAATATAAAATGCCCCCAAACACCCACATGGGCTCCGACGAACGTGTTATTAGTATACACGTGACGTCTAGGGATGCTGCGCGGGTTAACAAGTGAATTCTAGTTTGAACCCGATCTTCCTATACAGATCAATAGGAGTCGACAGGGTTCGAACCTTTAAGTAAATATAAGATTATGGTGACCTGTATATTTGTTTTTAATACATTCATATTAGGCCTTCAAGGCCTATAACAATATGAATTCACTAACAAAGACATAAAACCTACGAAATCCAATCATCTGTCGATAACTTGGCAGAGTTGACAAGATTCAATCCATAAAGAGAAATGACCCCAAATATCCCTATGATGGCCGTATTGAATGCAAATCTCAACCGAATGGGTCCATTCCAAACATTTCAATTGCCTTCCAAACTCCACAAAGTCCAAATACCCATAAAAATCCAAAACTCCACAAAAATTTCAAAAATATTTAAAAATGAAACTATCAATCCCAACACTTAAAGTAAAATTCCATCCACCCTCCGCAACAGTTTGTCGAGGTGGACAAATTAAAAATTACTTCAGCTCATAAAGAGCCAAATGCCTAGTCGACAATATCACTAGGATCCATTCTTAAACAATCTCCTGCCAGTAAAGACGTGGTACGCGTCCTCTAACCGGCGGTTTTGCTGCCAAATGGCACCGCTGGATAAACGGTGACCCGGGGCCCTCTAAACCGAGTGGTTTTGCCGCCAAATGGCACAACGAAATACCGGTTATGGCCAGAGCCAATACGCTCCTTATTGACATCAAATCCTTGAGATATGAATCAATAGGATATGATCGATAGGGCACAAAGCCCTCTGTTAGCTAAGGTGGATTTAAATTTGTCCCCTTAGACAAACATTCAACCCAGGTCTACAAGGTCCCCTTGGACGAAGCAACCCATGGCTGCCGACAAGGATCCTTATGTCAGGTTGGGTCGACTACCTCCTCTGACTATGTAGACCAGGGATCACGATGGCCCAGGACGACGGAACCATGGGATCTTGATCGGGTTTATCATCCATTCCCCCACCATCCGCTTTAAGTGCAAGATAGTGCAATTTATGTTTTAAATATCAATTCCATCAAAATATCAAAACTTTCCAAATCCCAAACCCATTGCTGCTACTATAAGCTAGATAACACGTGTATCTTTACGTATCTGATTGCCGACTAGCCTTAATCGAAAGTTCTCTTGTTATCGGGAGGGGTAATTAACTATAGGGGCTTGCGCCTATAGGAAACCAGAACTCAGATCATAAAGTCCTTACGAAATGAGGGAGAAATCTTTGGGTAATGTCTTATCTACAATCCATCTGCCTTCCAAAATTTACCCTGGAACTTATTCCGTTAAAACTCCCTCGCTCGAAAAGAAAAAGCAATCAATGCGCGGTGGGGAGGCCGAGGCCGAATTTTCGGAGCCCACAGAGGCGAGATTTCTTCCTTTGATACACAATTGCCGGCCTTTCTATTTGGGGCTTAGGCGGTTCAGGAGGAGGCGGTTCCGGAAGAACCGCCGTATCACTATCCTCTAAATGAAAAGCAACCTTTTCTACTCTTCATATGCATTGAGACTATATTTCATAGTTTTAAAAGCGTTTAGGTAGGTTAGCTAGTATCTCTTTCCAGGTAGAGCAATAAATTCATAAGTCGGGCTGACTATGCATTATGTGACTATGTAAGGTATAGTTTATAAGTCCCTTACACTCCGTTTGACTTAAGTTTGAAGCCTACCCCTCATTAGTCTTCATCTTAGTTCTAGAGTCCAAGATAGTTGTTGACTTCAATCACTTCATAAGCCCTCATCTTCCGAGCATTTCCTCGAACATATGTTGTTGGAATGTAAGCACCAATATTCTAAATTAAAATTGTCAACCTAAACAAAAATTTGATTTTAAAGTGTAAAATCTAATATAAGATAGTCCGAGCACCTCTGAGCTTTCTTAGAATCATGTGCTCCTATATTTTCCTCCTTTTAGCTCTCATTCCAAAAAAATGATTAAAGTTAATTCCTTCATTCTTGAAATTCCTAAAGAAAAAAATCTTTAAATAAGAATTTTATGAATTTTGAAATAAAAATATTAGTCAATATTTTGATGACTCTCAAAGAAAAGAAAACCACTGGTTTAATTAAAAGTTTTCTCAAGCAACACATACTTGAGATATAATTAACAATAGGGGCTTGCCCCTATGGGATATCTGTACCTCATAATAAAATAAATTTCATTCAACCAAATATTTAATGGGGGAAAGCTCTATTAAAATTAAAATTATAAATTTTGCTATTGAGTCCATAAGAAAATAGTATTTTTTTATCCTCGAGATGATATTATTTTATATGCCATGTTTGATCACAAAATATGCAATCTGTTGAGGATGACAAAATTTTTCCAACAGTGCTCCTTGAAATCAATGAAACATGGAGTCGGAGATAATAAAGTGAAGTAACATTTTTTACTTACCTTCTCCTATCTCCATGCCTCTGCTCTCTTATCCCTTGTTTTTTTTCCTTACATTCTTAAGCTTTGCGTTTGTAGAGTATCTACAAAATCGCTTCATATTAATAATTCTAATCCATATTCTGCTGCTTTCTAACATAATGAATTGTTGTGAAGTAATTGCTTAACCTAGGCTTGTTTTGTCCTAATATTTTTGAAATTGGTTTTGTTGTGTCCAGTTTTTGCCTCTGTCACATTTGTAATTCATCTGTGTATCTGTGCTTCATTGAAAAATTATTGTTTTCTTTGTGTTATCAGTTGACATATGCTTCTGGGGAAAAGGTGTGTCTATGTTCGTTGTATTCCCAATGTACTGGAAGTTCAAGCATTAGGCCCAAAATTTAAGATAGTTGTTTTCCATTTTGACTTAAGTCAGTGTATGTAAAAGTTATCAGTCAACTTGTTTGGGTCGATGTTCCATTCACATCATTAGATGTAATTGTTGGTAGGCTTTATTTTTCTCCAGAATTGCTGCTAACATGCTTTCCGCTGAGTTCTAATTAGGTCGATTTCATGCATTTGAGAAGGCTCACAAATTGGATCCCACTTCAAGTGGTCGTGGTGTACGTCAATTCAAGACCTATCTTCTACATAGGCTTGAAAAGGTATGCCTTTATCTCCATATATATATAAGTTGCCAAGAAGAAAACAACATAAAGTGCTGTCCTGCTTTGAACTTATGAAGAGGATTGGTTTTGCTGCTGTGATTGTATACATCATGTGAATTTAAGGTTGCATGGGTCATCCTAACATATGGTAAAGTAATGAAAAGAAAAAAAAAGTTTTGTTTAAAATTTTTAGAATGTAGTTTGCACTTTACAAAGCAAAAGTCAGGAAGTTCCTAAAGCTGATTTTTCATGCTTGAAAATTTTGGAGTTCATTATACCAGGCTTATTGATTTTTCATGCTTCATATTATTAATTCTAATCCATATTTTGGAGTTCATTATTCTAAAAATAAAGTTCTGTTCTTCATATTGAATTTGCTCGCTAAACCATCGAAAACAGGAAGAGCCTGGTCCATCAGGCTTATTGCAGCTATAGTTTTGTAGATTGTATATAACGTACAACCATCAATTGATCACAGCAACAGCAAGTCTTTGTACGAGCATAGTTTTACTGATTTTTTATTTTTTCAATGCATCTTCTGCATGCATCTTTCTTATAGATTCATGTATCCTAACAACCTCCAAGAGTGCATCTCTTCCATAGACTCATGCAACTCATGACCTCCTAGAATGTTTCACATAAATTTTTTTTTTTCAAGCCTGCAAATCTCTTTCTTTTCATGGTGGCAGGAGGAGGCAGAAACAAAACCACAACTTGCTAGAAGTGATCCAAGAGAAATCCAAAAGTTCTACCAGTGGTACTATGAGAATTATGTCAAAGAGGGACCCACAAGAAGAAAACCGTAAGGCTTTGGGATTGTTTGTCTTTTATAGTTAGAAGTTGCATGTCACTTTCTTTTTGTTTACTTATTTTCTTATTTCTTTGTATATGTTCTGATTGCGCATTTTGTTAGTGAGGAGATGGCCAAGCATTATCAGATTGCATCAGTATTATATGATGTCTTGAAACTTGTTGTACCCTCTGATAGAGTAGATGATGAGGTTCGCTTACCCTTTGTTTATAAGGCTCCGTGTTACAATCTTCCATCTTCTCTTGTGAGTTTAAAAGGTAGTTTATTAAGATTTAACTACTTACAGATTAATAGGTATGCTCGGGAAGTTGAGAGGAAAAAAGTTCATTTTACTCATTATAACATTCTTCCTCTTCATGCCTCTGGTGCTGCCTCCCCAATCATGCAACTTCCAGAGGTCAGTACAATTTTATCAATCTGGATATATGTTTGCTCCTTAAACTACATAGTTGCCAATTTTTATCAACTAAATGCGATGTCACCATTACCTTTGGATAATGTAGATAAGAGCAGCAGTCCATGCTCTGCAGAATGTGGATGGTCTTCCAATGCCTAGATTAAATTCATCAGAGAATGTGCCACTGAAAGTTGATGGATCTTTGATACCTGAGGATGGGAATAGATCTGTCAAAGATTTGCTTGATTGGCTTCTACTTGTCTTCGGGTTTCAGGTGTTAAGTGGTTCCTTTAGAACATTGCTTTTGCTTTTTTTCTTCTGCTATCAGAGTTTTTGACATTTATTTACTTTTAGATGACTTCTCTCATGTTTAGTGTTCACATAAATATTTCGAATAAGATTTTTGAAATCTCACAAATTTAAATTGTTGTTCTGAAGAAAGGGAATGTGGATAATCAAAGGGAGCACTTGATTTTGTTGCTTGCAAACATTGACATAAGAAATAAAAGCCATGAAGATTATTCTCTGGTGATATGTTTCTCACTGATAGTTCTATCTTTTTCAGTTATATTTGGTAGTTCATGTTAGCCATTATTGTGTTAATTTAGAGAATATTAACTTGGTATTCACAGTTGGATAGTGGTACAGTGAGGTATTTGTTGGAAAAAATATCTAAGAACTATCAGTCTTGGTGTGCTTATTTACATCTCGAGTCAAACTTAAAGTAAGTTCTGTGATCCCTCATTAATTAAGATTTTTGTCATCCGTAGAACACATTATAACATGGATGCGAAGACCATGAACATGATCTGTCCTGTAAATGCAGGTTCCCAGCTCATGCCGCAACACAACAGTTGGAGCTTCTTTATATTGGACTCTATCTATTGATATGGGGTGAATCCTCAAATATTCGCTTTATGCCTGAATGCATATGTTATATATTCCATAATGTGAGTAGTCTTTCCGAGCTAGGTTATTGCTTTAGATTTATTGTGGACCATAGTGTCATGTAATTGTGATTACTTTATGATGTTGATCTTAGCTTTACTTGATTTGCATTGACTTGAATCATTAGGTTGAGATTTCTGTTTTTATCTGAAAGTTTGCCGAGAGGTGAATCCTTTTGGATGCCGCGTCATAATCTCTGCCATTTGTAGTCTTGAAAAATGTTATAATGGAATATAAATGCCTGTTATTTCGCATTCAGGCTAGATATACATGGTGTCCTTCTTTGAATGCTTTGAGGAAGTAACATTTCCATACCTTGATGGGTGTGTGGCATGATGTCAGTTTCTATGGTTTACAAGTCATTCTGTAGGGAGCTTGTTTGATTCTACGTAGTCAAATAGTTTATCATCATTATTATTGTTCTATGTGCTTAATGAAGAATATTTGAGTTTTTTCTTCTGATTAATGCAACTTATAGTGGGTTTAATTTGATTCTTTTCTCTTAAATGATGCTTACTATTGGAATTGTTTGTTAAATTATGTGGAATAGATAATATTTCATTTTTACTTGATATTTGTAACTATCCAAACTCAGAATTAAAAAGCGTCAATGTGGTTGAGCAAAATGAATTTTCATATTTTATAATTACTGAGTTACGTCCACTGGATTCTATTAGGTTTGCTGCTTGGTAGCTTTACCTATTTCTACGTTAAGCACTTGCTATTTTAGTTTTCATCGTGTATTTGAATCTTCACAAGATGGCAAATGAGCTGCGAGCAATCTTATTTGGCAATGTTCATTCGGCTAGTGGGGGGTATTTTAAACCTGCATATCAAGGGGAAGAATCATTTTTGAAGGAGGTTGTAACTCCCATCTATTTGGTCATGCGCAAGGTACTGCAATGTTTCTAAATCTCTTATCTTATTTTTCTATTTAAGAAATTTCGATGCAGACGTCAAGAAAATGTTATTGAGTGTTTAAGGTTTCCAAAATGTTTGCATTTTTCTTTTCCCCGTCTTTCTGAATAATAGGAAGCTCTAAGAAATAAAGGGGGTACAAGTAGCCATTCCAAATGGAGAAACTATGATGATTTAAATGAATATTTTTGGTCAGTATCATTTGTATTATTTAACTGTTTTTTTCTACTTACGTTTTATTGAAATTACTGCTTAACAGAGCACATACTTTTCTGTAGGTCAAAAGAATGTTTTAAAATAGGTTGGCCTCTGAATCATAATGCAGATTTTTTTGTAGAAGAGACACATCGCAAAACTGAGGTAAGGGATTTTTTCTCAGTCAATATATGTTGAGTTGCTCTTATATTTTACTAGAGTAAATTGCATCAATAAAAAAAAAAACAGACATGAAGAATAAGTCTTAACCTTAGAAAGATATTTAACTAGATTAGAAATGCCACAAACCTGAAAAAAAAAAATGCCACAAACCTGGAAGCAAATTTTAATACTGCTGAAGAATGATATACAATGCTGGCATCATTTTTTTATTCAATGCATGATCATGACAATGGTGCCAGATGAATAATTGATTCCAAACGTTACTAAACAGAATTATTACATGGTAACTTTGTGTTCTGTCAACTAAGTTCGGTATGCCTTCTAACAGAGATTCAGCTGTTGGAAAAAGAAAATATCATTGTTTTCTTTTTGATTTAATAATTGGGAATATACTCCATTATTTGCATGTTAAGTTTCTAAATACATGTAAATATTTTTTAAAGAAAAAGTGTATTTTGTGGATGATCTATGGCTCTGAAAATTTGTACCCCAGCTCTGTTGGGAGAAATTTGAGTATTTTGGGTCAACTTTTCAGAACAGAAGATTTTATGATTTGGTGCTAGAGTTCCCATTGGTGCAAGCCCCTATTATTATTTACTCTTGATGATGATATCAAACTTTCAATTAAGATTATTCATTAGATTGATTCTAAGTTCTTACTTTATATTAGCAACAAATTTATTTTTAAAGTTGAAGGAAAATTACTACCATCACCTTAAAGTGGATTGTGGGGGGATGATGATGAACCTAATCAAGATCCCATGTTTTATTATTCTGGTTTGTCATGACCCTTAATATACTAGTCAGATGAGATAGTCGACCAAATATGACGAAAAGATTTTTGTCCCAGTCATTAGTTGTGTTGTCCTAGGGGACCTTGCAGACCTAGGTGGATGTTTATTTAAGAGTACAAATTGAATTCGACCTTAATAGCTAACAAAAGATTTTGTGCCTTATCAAATGTGCCCTATGATTCGCCACTAAGGGAATTTGGAGCCATTGAGAAATATTTGGGCTATGACCGTGACCATAATTTGATGTTGTCATTTTATTACAAAACCCAAGAGGGTTCTGATTATAATCGTTATTTAGTAATCCCATCTAGCTCCAAAACCACCCGGTTTAATAACACATGCCATATCCTTACTTGTGCGAAATCATTTGAGAGCGATTGTAAAGATATGCTCGACTAGATATTATCCCATTTTGACTTGAGAATATTCTTAAACTTACCACCCTTGCCAAGTTATTGTAGAGGGTGGATGGGTTATTACTTTTATCTTTGTGGCAATAGATTTCAGTTGAATATTTGAATTTTGTGAATTCTCCTAATTTTGTATTTTTTTTGCTTGAATTTAGTTCCTCGACTTTACAAAATTGATATTAATATGGTCGCTCATGTTGTAATTTTGATATAAAATTGATCCCAATTTAGTTCCTCGACTATAGAAAATTAATCCCATAGGAACTATTTTGAATCAATTTGTATAGTCAAGAGACTAAATTGGAGCAACATGATACTTTGAGACTAAATTGATCATTTAAGAATAGTTAGGGGACTATTATGAAGTTTACCCCCATTTATATATATTCATACACACACACACAAATATATATATATATATATATATATGATCCTTGTGAATAAACACATGCTTGCATTTTAATAAAGTTTGAAAATTTTAATGCTAACTTGCTTCAATGTATCTTCTTATTCAATGAGTTCCCATTTCCTGAACATCTCCTTAGTACTCTTTACAAGTCATTTTCCAGGATGTGCAGGGTGCTGCCACTGTTTGGAATAAGCTGTTTGTTGAATCCCATGTGTAGGGTGATTAAATGGGCTGGGCAGCCGTTGATCCTATCCTTCTAAAAATCCTACAGGACCAAAATAATGGACAATTGCCTCAAAGGATGGCCCTAACGTGTTTTGTGCTAGTCCGAGCCCTTTTAAGATAAAAAAAACTATTTAAAAAGCCGGACCCCTGCTGATGATTGCATTTCATTGACTCGCATCCTTATATGCTTTTTGCATTGAATATTCATGTAAAATGGATCAATGTAATTATTTTGATCCTGTCACATATCCATATAACTGCAGCACGTTGACCAAGTTGCTGGGAGAAGAAAGGCTAAAATAAATTTTGTGGAAGTTCGCACATTTTGGCATCTATTTAGAAGTTTTGATCGTATGTGGACATTCTTCATATTGGCGTTTCAGGTACTAAGTTTAGTTCATGATTAAGGAATTGTTTTGGGCAATTGCAGTTGTCTACTTGTCTCTAATATTTTCTTTAAATTGTTGTGAATGTTATAGATTTTCTTTTCTAAAAAAGTTTGACAACAATATTTTTTTTTTCGGGTATCAAAATATAATAGGTCTAGTTGTAAAAAGCTAATTCTTATCTGAAATTTTTTTGAAAAGAAATAAAAAATAGCCAAATAGAATTGTTTTAGCTTTCTAGAAGGCAAAGCTACGAAAAAGCTGCTCCAAATGGACAACTAGTCCCAATCATTTTCTTTTAAGGTGCTTATTGTCAGATATATGAATTGTCTTTTAAATATTATTGCAGGCCATGCTGATCATTGCTTGGAGCCCTTCAGGCTCTGTTACTGCTTTCTTTGACCCGGATGTGTTTAAAAGTGTATTAAGTATTTTTCTTACTGCAGCATTACTCAATTTCCTCCAAGGTAATGCTATTCTCATTTAATAAGCGTGCTTGATATTAAATATTTTTATCAGCTAAATTGTAAGTATAGCGTTCATTTGAAATGATCTGTTTGAACTTTGATCATGATCCTTACAGCTGCCTTGGATATTGTTCTTAGTTGGAAGGCTTGGGGATGCATGCAATACACACAAATAGTTCGGTACCTCCTGAAATTTGTAATAGCAACTGCATGGGTTATAATTCTTCCAATAAGCTACTCTAGTTCTGTACAGAACCCCACAGGACTGATAAAATTTTTTAGTAATTGGGCCAGCAATTGGCAAGGACAGCCGCTTTTTAACTTTGCTGTTGTTATTTATATGATACCGAACATTTTGGCTGCCTTGCTATTTATGGTTCCACCTCTTCGGAGAGTCATGGAGCGTTCTAATTGGCGTGTAATCACTTTTCTTTTGTGGTGGGCTCAGGCAAGTATCTTTCGTCTTGAGTTGCTAGTGTTTTTTTGGAGTTACTTCTTACATATTTCTACGCGTGCAACAGCCCAAGCTATATGTAGGAAGAGGCATGCATGAGGACTTGTTCACACTTCTCAAGTAAAATATGTTTTCATCTTATCTCACATTTCATTTTTATATAATTGCAAGTAACGTCTATTGGGTCTTCACAGGTACACTCTCTTTTGGATTCTACTGCTCATAAGCAAGCTTGCCTTCAGTTACTATGTTGAGGTGATTTTAAGTTTTGAACGCGCTTGAACCAAAGAACGCATAGTTGCTAAATTTCTATTAACTAAAATTTGCTATCATTATTCACGAATGACTTTTATAAAGTTGCTTAGCATTCTTGATAAAGCTTATTTTCATTATTTTCTCAATTTTTGCTGCAACAACTTGAACTGCCAGCTTTTGAAGCTTTTAGGACAAACCGTTAAACTAAACAACTGAGCATTCTTTTAGTGAGTGCCCATGCTCTGTCAACAACACGCACAAGCCAATGCTTGAATTTGAGCTTTACCTTTGCTTTGGCTAGACTTGCTAAGCTCAAGGGATTTGGATTAAGAAAAGGTGTAATCCAACTTTGGGCTGTTTCAATTAGATAGTGGCCAAAAAAATAAAGCTGCAGGGTTTCAAAGAGTTAGCGGACCAGGGTTTCAAAGAGTTAGAGGACCACGGCCCATTGTTGATCCTAAAGCGCAACCATCTTGGTAGAGGAACTAAAGGAGGATGGTTGAAGGGTTAAGAAGGTGGAGAAAAAGGAAGTGAATGCCAGGAAAAGTAGGAAGACTATGGGTTAAGGAGGATACAAAAGAAGTAAAGAAGGCAAGGTTTATGAGAGGAGGAAGATGGGGAAGTAGTATGAAGAAGATAAGTTGAAAGGAGTTCAAGGGTAAGAGGGATGTGGCACATGGAAAAATTGATTCAGATATAGTAGATGGGTTTGGTTATAAGGCTAGGGTTGATTATATATTTAAATTCAATAAACTTTATCATACATATAGTTTAGGAAGTTCATTATGTTGTAGAGCCAAGTCGTAGTTAACAAGTTCAAGATAGTTTGTCTCAAGCCTACTCGACAACTTGTGCTTGCTAATTAGCTCATTGAGCTTGATCTGTTACATAAGTGCATATGCATTCTTGCAATTTATTGAATGTCAATTTTTTATTTAAAAGTTTCATTAGTCATTTGACAAATACTGTCGTTACCATGTCTCAAGTCCTGGATGAGAAAATAGAGGGGTGTGTTAGGTTGTGGACAGTCTGCGTATAACTTGTTGAATAATCATGACATGAATTCTTTAATATATTGTATTAATGCTATGGCATTTCCTAGAAACGACGCGCTGTATGACCTGAATATAATAACAAGTGTAGAAGAGCCGGTAAACCAGCGCTTAGGTGCAGTGTTAAATAGGCAAGGGTTCCCACATCAGGGATGGATGTGTGCAAAGAAATTAGTCCATTAAACTAAAATTAGGATAAGAACTTGAAATATGTGTACCCTTATAGGCAAATTAATTGAATTAATAAATATTATGATTAGGGGTGCAAACAAGTCGAGTCGAGTCAAGTTTTGACCCTTATCGAGCTCGGCTTGTTAGTTGGAAAGCGAGCTCGAACTCGAGCTTGTCTCACTGTAAACGAGCTCGAGCCATGGACAGAAAATTTTAAATTTAGGCAGGATTTTTAAAAATTAGGCGGGATTTTTAAAACTTAAGCGAGATTTTTAAAACTTAGCCAAATTTTTTTAAAAAATATGAAAGGTTTAACATTTAAATAAAATTTAAGTGGTTTTTATTAATTTTTTTAATATTTAAATTTAATAAATAAAATAAAATTATTTTAAAAATATTATTATTTAATCGAGCCGCTCGTGAGTTCACGAGCCGAGCCGGCTCGAGCTTGAACTCGAGCTCATTTACTAAACGAGCTCGAACTCAAGCTCGTTTACTAAATGAGCTAGAACTCAAGCTCGAGCTCGACTTGTGAGCTCGATAAGCTCGGCTCGCGAGCCCATAAACGAGTCAAACTCGAGCCGGCTCGGCTCACTTACACCCCTAATTATGATTAATAGAAAAATAAATATTCTATGTATTTAGAAAAATAAATGAGTTGGAGAGAAGGCTAAGAAGATTAATAGTTTAAGATTTAAACTATGGTGCTCTGGAAAGATGCATACTAGAAATGATGTATGTATGATTATAGCTAACAGTTTAAAGGATAATGTTATAAAAATTAATAAAATTTGAGATATAATTATAGCTTTAAAGATTATTGTTGATGCTAAGATTATTAATATTATAAGTACTTATGCTCCTCAAGTAGATATAGATATGGGTTCAAAATTAAAATTTTTAAATGACTTAGAAGAATTATTACAAAAGATACCTCTTGAAGAAAAAAAATTATTGGAGGAGATTTAAATGGATATGTTGGTACAAATGTAGATCATTTTAAAAGCATTCATAGTAGCTATGGGTTTGGAGTGACTAATGAAAGTGGTAAGACTATATTATATTTTTCTTTAGCTTATGATTTTGTAATTGCTAATACTTTATTTAAGAAAAGAAATGAGCATCTCATCACTTATAAGAATGGATATAATAAAACTCAGATTGATTATTTTCTTATAAAAAAAATTGATCGTTTAGATTGCAAAGTTTGTAAAGTTTTATTCTAAGTGAAAGTTTATGTACACAACATCACTTATTAGTTTTGGATTTTAAGATGAAGGGGTATAAAATAAAATAAAATAAAACGTTATTCAAGGATTAGATGGGGACATTTAAAGAATATTAACACAAATATTTTTGAAAGTAAGATACTAGATCTTAAGATTTTGTCTTTGCATAAGGAAGCTAATGTTATGTGAAAAAAATAGCTAGTAATAGTAACAATATTGTTAAAAATGTGTTTGAAGTATCAAAGGAAAAAACCCATAATAGTAAAAATAATTGGTGGTGGAATTAAAATGTGCAAGAAAATATAAAAATTAGATCTGTTATAAAAACTGGTTTAAATGTAAAATTTTTTAAAATTATTAAAGATATAAAAAGACCCGTAAGGTTGGATGGTTGAAGTGGAGGAATGCATCGGGCTTGCTGTTTGATAGAAAAGGCCTCCTCAAACTTAAGAGAAAATTATATAAGATAATGGTTAGACTTGTAATGCTTTATGGTGCAGAGTGTTGGCCATTAAAACAGAAGCATAATATTAAGTTAAGGTTTGCAGAGATGAGGATGCTCAGGTGCATGACTGGATTTACTCTTAGAGAGGATACGAAATAATTAAGCATATATGTGAAAAGGTTGGAGTAGCTTTAGGGGAAGATAAGATTAGAGAGAGTCGCCTTAGATGGTTTGGTCACATAAAACGACGGTCTTCCGATGAATTGGTTGGGAAAATTGATGTATTTGATTTGACTTATGTTAAGAAAGGTAGAGGTAGACTTAAAAAGACTTGGTTCGAAAATATTAGAAATGATATTTCTTTATTATATTTAAATGAGAGTTTAACTTTTAATAGGGAACAATGGAGAAAAATGATTCATGTAGCCTACCCCACATAGTGGGATAAAGGCTTGATGTTGTTGTTGTTGTATTATTAGTCATTTGACTCAATTTTTATAATAAAGCATTTTAAAATTGATGGTAAATTTACAAAAAAAATACTGAGTTGGGGCGGTGGTTGTGGTCGACAATGAGTGGCGATGGCTGGCGGCATTGGCGGTTATGGTGGTGGCCGACGACGAGTGGCGGCTACCAGTGGTGGTAATGGCCGGCGGTGGGTGGCATTGGTGATCAACGGTGGTGGTGGGCAGCGGTCAAGCGAGCTTGCTTGTGGTTTAAACACATCGCTCAAAATTGGGCGAGTTTGGTTTATTTCAAAAATGAAATAAAATGATTTACACTATATTTTCTTTACTTTACATTTTCTTTCATCCAACCAAACACCAATTTTTTCAAAACATATGCATTTGGAATACTTTTCACCACTATGTATTCCAACCATCTAGCCCCTAAAAGAGAACCTATTGGTTTGTCCGCAGATGACGCAGCAATAATTCAAGAATATAAAATTAATATTGAATGATTAGGAAGAAAAAGTGATAGATTGAAGGTAAGTTGGATGAAGTTGTGCAAAAAAAAAAAAAATCACACTTTAGTTGCTATAGTTTATCTAACATATTAAAAATCTATCGCACTAGAACATCACTTTATCTTTTGGCATAATTTGATTATATTAATTTTTTTCATATTTGCCAAAATTGGATAACTTGTGAGACTTGCGTAGCAAAAAGAGAACCAATTGGATTTTCCGCAGATGATGCAGCAATAATTCAAGATCGAATATTAATATTGAATGATTATGAAGAAAAAGTGATCTGTTGGATAAAGTTGTGCAGAAAAAATAAGCACAAATAGATATGATTCATCATGCATCATTAAAAGAAGGATGAGTGGAGATTTTTTATGCATAAAGCAACCCCCAGTAGTCTGAATAAGATGTTGCTGCTAGTGACAATAAAATTCACTTATGCTAAGCTATCCAAAATAGCTTAAGTTTGAGGTATTATAGATTGTACTTCCCATTTAATGTAAGAATATAATTCGTAACCTTATAATATTCATGTTAGATATATCTTGAATCATAGTTAAATTGATTCAGTTTAAATTGCACATTTTTTTTATTTTTTAATTGTAAAAAATATTATATCTTATATTTAGAAGACATTGCGAACATTCTTAAGCTTTAATACAAATTTTATATAGGACATCATAAGGTTTAGGGTTTTCTAATTTAAACCTACAATCAGACGCATAAAGGTGTACAAACACACAATTCTGGGATCACAAACTCTTAATTTGGACAATCATTCATCAATTTTTAACTAAATTAGGAAGTATTATGTGAATCAATGTAGATGATAAATTAATATTTTTTCTATTAATAATAGCATTTAGAAATTTGGAACCATGAAAATTCATGCACTAGTGTAAATTCAGATTGTATTAGATTTGCATGTCACGACTCGGCCTAGAGACTCAAATTAACGAGGTCGCACTGCCCCATTCACCTGCCACCTAACATGACACATTCTCAGGCTTTTCTGATCATGCATTTTTCCTTCCAAGTTATATGACACTTTCCTATATATAGAAATATGCATATGCAGACAATTTAATATGATTGTCAGGTGTATCAACATATAGGTAGGTATGACTATATGAATAACTATCATAAGGTATAGCCTAATGACTTGCACATGGTCACATAATATAACATGATCATAATATACGACGAATTATGTATGACAAACTGGTACGTCTTAGGTTTCACAAATTAGGGTTTGCCCTAATTTTCCTTCAAAAGAGTGAAATTTCTCCACCAAAACCAAATGAGAAACAATCACAAAAGGGTAGAGAAGAAAAATGAGAACCTTTGCATTAGCAAGCCAAGAGAAAACAAGATAAGTTTGTCAACTTCGAGAAGGACAAGATCCCCCACAAGAAAACCCTAGAAAAGCACAAGAGAAGACTAGAGGAAGAAAACTAGAAAGAGAATACACTTTTCATAATGTCCAAAACTAAACCCTAATGGCTCCCTTCATACCCTTTCAAAAAACATCCTCCCATCCCCAAAATACCCCCACTTAAGTGGGGGGTCCCTCTTTGGTCCAGCCGGATTCCCGCCCCCCTCTTCCGCCTATAGACCCGCACGGGTCCAGGCGGGACCGGTAAACCCGGTCCAACACAAACCTACATAAATCACAACTTTAGGTTAATTATAAATGTGTAATTCAGAGACTAATATTACACATAACTAATTAAATTTACCCGTATACAACTATACACAATCAGAGTAGCTTACTATATTAATAAAATTGCATGTCTTACCTTGTCGTCATGCGGACTCACAAAGTTGGATAACTCGTGTCTGTCTGTATTTATAGGGCACCTAAATCAAAACAAATCATTAATTACTGATTCACACAATCTCCTCTCCAACTCATACAATTAATTCAAGTTCCAACTAATATATCTTCCAATTTCTACATTGCATATATGATTATAAGTATCCATTATCCTCGCAGTACAATGTACCAATCAATAACTAAACCTTGTTAAATTAGAAATGTTAAATACACTAACCAAATAAATCCTGAATAAACTCTATTTTAAATAGCAATTTTTTTCTTTAACTTAGGAAAAAAAACAAATGAGATTTAATTCCCTAACTCCCATCTCTTCATAATTTGATCTATAGTTCTATATGTCGAATTGCTCCATTCAACGAGTAGAATACAATGACATTAAAATTGCGGAATTTTGTGAAATTTGGAATTTCGAGGTATTGTTAAATTGATCCTAATGCGGCACACACCTAATCAAATTGGGTTTTACAACACGCTTATATCATATCGTGCAAACTGATCATTCTATGTATCCTGTAGCATTGTGATGTTGCCATATGAACAAATTTCTGCTATAAAATTTTATCCATATTTTGTCTTTACCAAATGACTATTTCTTGTTAGTTTTTGCTAAAGCCTTGGAAACAATGCATTTCTGATCACACTGTTGTTGATAGATATACCCTCTGGTTGAGCCAACCAAGTTGATAATGAGTGTTGGAGTTGGATCCTATGAATGGCATGAATTCTTCCCGAATTGTAAGATATCTTTATTTGTTAATTTTCTTTTATTCTTCAGTTTGAATTATATGTATTGAGTCATTTTTCAAATTACACAGTGCAGTATAACATTGGTGTTGTGATAGCAATGTGGGCACCGATTGTTTTGGTACTGAGGAGCTTGAATTTTTTTAGAATTAATTCTTTGCAGATTTAAATTTGGAGTTATCAATTCTATTTTTGGATTTAGGTATACTTCATGGATACCCAGATATGGTATGCCATATTCTCCACTATATTTGGAGGCATTAATGGAGCTTTCAGCCACCTTGGTGAGGTGATTATTTTTAATTCTTACTGTTTTTTTTTTTTTTTCTTTTTTTTTTTTTTTTTTTTTTTTTCTAAACAGCAGTTTATCGTTATTTTTAATAATTTGGAATAGCATGTGTAGAATATAAATCTGAGAAAGTATTTTTCTTTTGTTTTTTCTCAGATCCGAACACTTGGAATGTTAAGGTCAAGATTTGAGTCAGTGCCAATATTCTTTGCTTCACGGCTTATACCTTTCTCTAGGGAGGAGGAATCAATAAGAAGTCAGGTTGTAGCCTTGGAAAAAGCTCATTTTACTGAATTTTAATGTTGACCTTCCTATAGAAAACAAGTTAGACAACCATTTCTGTCATGCAGGGGAGAACTTAAAAATAGTTGCATCTTTGTAGCTGCACATGCATGCTATTTCCGAATTTGCAAATATTCTTACCTTCTCGTTATATGTAAGCATAAGCATAAACTGCATATTATAAATAGTTGCATATTTGTAACTCACAGCCATTTTTATGTGAATTTGCACATTTGCTCACCTTCGAGTTCATATGAATATGCAGTATATTTAAGCATATCTAAAAGATATTTCCTTTTGAAATTTCATCTTTCATCCTAATAGTTGGATACTATTATTGCCACTTCCACTGATGATATTGTTTGCATATGCTTAAGTGTTTGTTTGTATTGATTTTATGCCATAAACTTACAGGAGTCGGAAAGAAGGAACATAGACAGATTTGCTCATGTGTGGAATGCTTTCATTAAATCTTTAAGAGAAGAAGATCTGATAAGCAATAAGTTGCGAATTTCTTGTATTTAAGTATTATCCAATGCTGTTACCAGGTTCGATTCTTTTATTAAGTTTCTTGGGTTTTTTCCTTGGTCAGTGAGCAACTTCTGCTATTGGTTCCATATTCCTCTGGTGATGTAACTGTTGTCCAGTGGCCTCCTTTTCTTCTTGCTAGTAAGGTATGCGCATCATGTTTCCTCCAGCTGGCTTTTGCTCCGAAGTATTCTTATTTTGAATATAGATTTTTAATTTTCATCTGCTTTCATGATTTTTTATTATCTGTAGATACCAATAGCACTTGACATGGCCAAAGATTTCAAGAAAAAAGGTGAAGCCGAGCTATTTAAGAAGATAAAATATGATAACTACATGCATTCAGCTGTCATAGAATGCTATGAAACATTGAGGGATATACTTTATAGTCTTTTGGTTGATGAGGAAGATAAACAGTAAGCAACTAGTAATCCATAAGTTTAATTTTTTTTTACTAAATTGAAGAAATTCACAGTTATATAATTTAGTTTACAGCTCGCTTCATTATCAGGCAATTACGTTGCTGTTCTATGTGAAAATTTTTGCTTGATTTTTTTTATTTCGTCTCTTATTTCCAGAGTTATTAGACGCATATGCCATGCCGTTGATACTAGCATACAACAGAGGGAATTTCTGAACAACTTCCGGATGAGTGAATTGCCTCCGCTCAGCAGTAAATTGGAGAAGCTGCTGAATCTTTTGGTGATGTCTTTGTCTGATTTTCAATTTATTTCAAATTAAGGTTATATGCTTTTTGATCTCTTTAATATGTTGGCAGAAAGGTGAGCATGAAGATCTTGATGCTTCTAAGACACAAATAATAAATGTTCTACAGGATATTATTGAGATCATGACACAGGATGTCATAATTAGTGGACAAGGGTAAGATGATTATCAAAAGTTGACTTTCTTATTTTAGTAATACCTGGGCAGCCATGTGATCGAATCTTCTTCAGGATCTTAGAAAGATCTGAAGGAGGGACAAATGAAGAAAAACCAAAGTTTTCTAATCTTAAATTTGAACTTATGCTAAACGGTTCGTGGATGGCGAAGGTGCTTATTTTGCTTGTTTCCTTTCAACTCCAGTTGTTTTTTGTCTTTCTACTTCATGGCATCCATTTCTTTTATCAGGTTGTTCGGCTTCACTTACTTCTTACTGTCAAAGAATCAGCAATTAATGTACCCACAAATTTGGATGCTCGGCGACGCATTACTTTTTTCGCGAACTCATTGTTCATGAATATGCCAAGTGCTCCCAAAGTTCGTAATATGTTGTCTTTCAGGTCAGTTTGCACACGTCTGAAATCTTATGCAACAATTGGATTCTGGCCATGTTTTGGTTGGTTGTGCATTATCTAATTTTTCATTTTTTTGTTGTTTGTTTGTCTGCACATATTGTTTATCCCAATAAATTATATATATATATATATATATATATATAATTTCTTACATAACTTGCGAAGTTGAAACTAGCATATATTTTTACATTATCAATACTTACCTTTTGTTGTTACTATCTTGCTGTTGACAAACTCCCTTTTTTCACCAATAGAAAATAACGGAGGTTTTTTAAAAAATATTATTAACAAATAGGATAAGTTAAACAACTTAATGATTAATTATATTTTTAAATTATAGTAATTCAAAAATTAGAACACAATATGTAAGCATATCATTGAGTAATTCATAACATATCGCTTTATCAAGAATAGTTAGTATAAATACATTTGTAACTTGATTATTGGTGGAACAAAGGAATAATCATAGAATAGCTCTCTTTATCACGAAATGAATGACTTATGTTATGATATAGTACACCCATCACGAGAGCATTGTCTGCTATATGAGGGCAGGTAATAATTTTATGCACAAGTACAAGTATCTTTAGCCAGCATCATATGAGGTTGAAATACATCTTTCAACATACAAGCACGTATTGCAAATTATCATATTCCTTATAATTTTTGTAAGATAATCTAAAATAATTTTTTCATTGGTTATTTAAATGAGATGATTTCTAATTAATATTCATAGCAATATGAGAAAGGTTTGTCAATGGTTATTAAACTTTTTTTAAATAAAGTTGCAATATTAAATGCAAATCAAAGTGTAAAACAATCATAATCCTTAAAATTAAAAAAGTAAACTTAATTACTATAAAAGAGAAATATAAATATCAACCTTGAAAAACTAGCTTGACACTTATTCTCTGAATGTTGCTTCCCTTAATATGGTATCTATATGAACAAATAATGTATAAATTATCCATAAAATTTGTAATAATCTAAAATTTATTTAATTTAAAATAACTAAAAACAAATGTATTTATTGTCCTAGTTGTGATATATATATAGCATCACTAGTATAATTTGTAACACATGACCTTATGGGTGTCATGTATTTTATCGATGTCACGCATTTTTTTCTATTTAAGAGGGCAAGAGATGCGGCGGTAGGGCGCGAGAGATAAAGAGAAATAAATAGTGAGAGGAGAGAGAGTAAAACAGAGTGTGTGTGATACGCCTTAGGTTTCACAAATTAGGGTTTGCCCTAATTTTCCTTCAAGATGAAATTTCTCCTCCAAATCCAAGAAAAAATCAACACAAGAGGGATGAGAGGAAGAACAAGAACATTTGCATTCAAAATCCAAGAGAAACAATATACAATTTGTCCACTTCGAGAAGGACAAGGTCTCCCACTACAAACCCTAGAAAAACAAGAGAAAGAAACTAAGGAGGCTAAGAGAAAACTCAAATCTTGCATAACCCTAGAAATCCCCCCTTAATCCCTACTTATAGCAAGCAAAGGACCAAACCAAATCCGCTAGTGGGCTGCCCAAACTGAACCGCCCAGCTCAGGGCTGACCCGAGCCAAACCGGTCCGGTCCATGTTCCGCTCAAGCCGAAGGCCCCGCTCCGATCTGCGTCACGCTCCGCGCCCGCGTCCCTCCGCGCGATCCTTCGACAGATCGGCCGACGCGGCCCTCCTTCCCGACCGCTTCCGAGCTCTCCGAGGTCGCTGACCCTCCCTCTGCCGGTCGGCGGCGGCCCGCATCAGTGTGCGAGTAGTCAGAGCAGAGATGAGCCAGCGCACCAATAGAGCTAAACAAGTGGGGTTGAGCATGAGAGCTTGTGCATGTGGAGTTGAGATTGAGTAGGTAGGATGGAGAGGTTGGCCTTCTGGGCAAGCTTCTAGCACACCCTTTTTATTACGCAAATTTTAACATTTATTTAAAAAAAAATAATCATGACATCTGAATGAAGCCCAATAAAATATCATACTTGAACCATCATTCACAGGCGGAAGCTGTCCAAAATTTTATAGGGAAATCAAATTGGTGGAAGTCTTGATTCGACAAAAAAGAGGAAAATAATGAGGTAAAAGATGCAAGTTATTTAAGTGAAATGTTCAATCCTTTCAAGAAATTAGAAAATTTAAACAACTTGCTCATTCCCCATTGTCAGAAATGGAGTCTCGTTTTTTCTTCCTCTTGACGAGTCCTAATCTTTCGAATATCTCAACAGTAGAAAAAATTTCCACCCTTAACTTTTCTCTTTTGCACAATATATCTCTCTTCCAATTCCTCTCTTCCACACGGTTACCACTCCCAACTCGTGTTTTCTCTCATTTAGCTTATCTCAACAAAGCAAAATGGAGTTATCCCTCTTGAGGAGTCGTGCATATTCGCCTGTTATCGCATTACTTTGCTCGGTTTGCTCGACGGCGCTCTCACTCGGTCCACTCGTCTGCCTTATTTAGGAGACCGGTTTGATTGAACCGGTCCCGCCGGTTCTAACACTATTAATAAGGAAAATTCCTTTGCAGTTGTTCTACATTCCTACAAAGCTATAATAACAACAAAAACAAGTTTGTATTCACTACGCGTGGTCGGCTACATGAATCCCTTTTCTCCATTGTTTCCTATTAAGAATCAAATTCTCAGTTAAATCTAATTAAAAAAAAGGTCATTTTTAATAATTTCCAACCAAGCATTTTTAGGCATACCTCAACCTTTTTTAACATAGGCTGGATTTAATGCCTCTACTAGATCTAATAGATCTAGTCTTTTAACAGGGTCATCTGAAAGTTGATGTTTTATGTGGCCAAAACATCTAAGGCAACTCTCTCTAATCTTATTTGCCACTAGAGCTACTCCAACCTTTTCATGTATATACTCATTTGCCATACGGGTCGGGTTCGGGTTTGAGATTCCTACATGTATCGAAAACCAGGTCGGATTTGGGTTGACCCGGCAACCCGAAGTTAACCCGTATTCACCTAGAAAGGAGAAAACCTAGCTTGTTACTGTGGTGCAACCTGTGCTCGCCTAGTATGCTCGCCAGTCAACTCTCCTCGGACGCTCGCAGGCTCGCCAGTCGCGCTTGCATGTTCACTAGTCGCGCTCGCTGCTCGCCTCGAATGGCACAGTCCAGCCCCTAACGATCTCTCCTCAGCCTCGCATCTGGTTCAATTGCGGCTGTCAGCACAATGCCACAACGCTAATGGGCGATCCCGCACCATAGTCCGCATCGGTCAGCAAGGCAACCATGTCTGGGTTTGCGAGTCAGGTGAGGGTCAACCCTTGTAGAACCAGGTCAATCCAGGTTGGACCCGGACTTGACCCGTTGACTCGTTTTGACACCACTAGTTGGGTTGACTACCTCCTTAGACTAAATAGACTAGAGACCATGATGACCTGGGACGACGGAACCATGGGATCTTGATCAGAGCTATCATCATTCCCCCCACCATACGCTTTAAGTGCGTGGTGAATTTTTAATTTTAAATATTAATTTATCAAATATCAAATCATGCTGCTACTATACGCCATATACTATGTATCTATTTGAAGATTAGGCTTAATCGAAAGTTTTCTCTCATTATTGGGAGGGTAATTAATTATAAGGGCTTATGCCTATAGAAAACCAAAACTCAGATAATAAATTCCTTGTAAAATGAGGGCAAAATCTCTGGGTTGTGTCTTATTTCAAATCCAAACCGCCTTCTGAAAAGTTGCCTCGGAATATAAACGTTAAAACTCTCCTCGATGACCCAAAAAAGAAAGAGAGGGATCCGCGGAGAGGCCGGGGCGTGAATTTTCGGAGCCCATAGCCGCTAGCCATCTCCAACCACCTTAGGCCACCACTGTCGGCCACTGCACCCGCCGTCGGTCACTGCCACTGGCCACCGGCCACCACCGGCCACCATTGCCACCCTTTGAATGTCGCCAGCCATCGACCATCATTTTTAAACTTTTCATTACATTTATTTTACTTCAAAAAAAAAAATCATTCACCTGAATTTTCTTTTCAATTTTCACTCATCCAAATAACTCCGAAGTATTATTTTACTCTACATTCATTTTTTAGCCAACCAAACAACCCCTTAATATTCAAAGTTAGAAATTAAGGAGAAAGGGGATGCCAATTGCAGTCATCATGGGGAACATAGGAGGAAGACGGCTTCTCAGTTTAATGATGAAAGAGGTTGGCTTTGGCTTGGTCTGCTAAAGACAAATTTGATGAGAGGGAGAGAAGGTGATAGGAAACACTTGGATTTCCAAGTGTTTCTCACCAAAACCAAGTAGATCCAATGTAAAACTGCTGTCCACAGCAGAAATCAGCCAAGAAACAGTGGAAAAATAGCAAATCGGAGAGAAAACCGTGGAGAAAAGACTTGTATTTTTACTAATAGATGAAACAGAATAGAAAAGATACAATTGATCCTCAATTCGAGAGGAGGATCGATCTCTCCCAAATCTCTAGACGCCGCTAGAGCCCAAAGAAACCTAAATGTAAGAGATCTCAAATCTCAGCCAAATTCAAGATGCCCAAACCCTAGCAAAATCCACTATTTAATGCATACAATTCAAAAGGAATTCCCTAAACAGTCCCTACATTCAAATTCCCTCCTAATCTTCCTCAAAATTTCTTCCTAAAACCGGTCCCCTGGACCGGTCTAACAATACTCCCCTCCCGAAAATCCACCTTGTCCTCAAGGTGGAAGGATGGGATGCTGTTGATAACTTTCTTCAGCTGCTTTGTTAGTGACCATGCTATCGTCCACTGGAACCAAGCTAAAGCTTTCCCTTTCAAACATAGTGCCGCTGCCGTCAGTCTCTCGTCCTCTGTCAATCCGTTGACTGAAAAGTATCGCTCCACATTGTAGATCCACCCATGGGCATCCTCGCCCTCAAAAATAAACATCTTCAACTTTCTCACCTTCGGGTCACCCCCGTTTTCCCTAAATCCTCCATAGCTTCTCACTCCTCGAAGAGGAGGTGCCCCCCAATCATCACGCTCTTCCCTCCGGCACTCATACTCAATTTCTTCCTCAAAATCCTCTCTTCTTCTCTCAAAATCAGCACCCTGGCGATCGAAATCATCCCATCTCCTTACAAATTCAGCATCCCTTCTTGCGTAGCCAATGCTCATCTCCCCCCTAGAAAGTGGTTCTAGATGAGGCATTCTGTCTTCTCCTTCTAGGATCTCCACTTCTGGATTTTCCATTCCCCTAAATGTGTTAGGGTTCCCACCTCTTTCACGGCCGCCGGTAGTTTCCTTTGCTTCTGATGTCGCCGGTTTAGGTTTGGCTTCAAGCAACTTCTTCATCATGTCTTCCAAGGCGGCGAACCTTCTATCCATCTTTTCATTGACGGATGCAATCTGATTTTGAAAATAAGTCATCTTTTCCTCAAAATCTACTTTGAGTTGTCCAAGTTCTACCTCCAAAATTTTTACTTTCCTTCTGGCCATTGGTTCCCCTTCGATCGACGCGCTCTGATACCAATTTGATAGGAAACACTTGGATTTCCAAGTGTTTCTCACCAAAACCAAATAGATCCAATGTAAAATTGCTGTCCACAACAGAAATCAGCCAAGAAACAGTGGAAAAATAGCAAATCGGAGAGAAAACCGTGGAGAAAAGACTTGTATTTTTACTAATAGATGAAACAGAATAGATAGCCGCTAGCCATCTCCAACCACCTTAGGCCACCACCGTCGGCCACTGCACCCGCCGTCGGTCACTGCCACTGGCCACCGGCCACCATTGCCACCCTTTGAATGTCGCCAGCCATCGACCATCATTTTTAAACTTTTTATTACATTTATTTTACTTAAAAAAAAAATCATTCACCTGAATTTTCTTTTCAGTTTTCACTCATCCAAATAACTCCGAAGTATTCCTTTTACTCTACATTCATTTTTTAGCCAACCAAACAACCCCTTAATATTCAAAGTTAGAAACTAAGGAGAAAGGGGATGCCAATTGCAGTCATCATGGGGAACATAGGAGGAAGACGGCTTCTCAGCTTAATGATGAAAGAGGTTGGCTTTGGTTTGGTCTGCTAAAGACAAGGATGATGAGAGGGAGAGAAGGCTGCTGTAGTGTTAGCGGCAATGAGAGGGAAGACCTTCACATGATTTTAGAGAGAATGAAGGTCTATGTTACGAGTGGACCGGTCCCCACTGGACCGGTCCGATACTATGCCAGGCGGAAAAACAGAAAGGGGCGGAACTTCCCTGTGAACCCCACGTTGGCTCAAATTGAATTTGGGAGGGAGATTTTTTAATGAGGGGCTGTTTTAGGAAGTCCATTATTGTCCTTTATGAGGAATTTGTATAATTAGGAGATTTGGAGGGGAATTAGGATCATCTGGAATTTGAATGAGAAGTTTGAGATCTCTTGGTGCGCTTGAGCTCTAGGGTTTGCTAGAGACTTGTGGAGAGTTGTTCTTCCTCTCGAATCGAAGAACGTTGTATCTTTCTTTGTTTTGTCTTGATTGCTAGTGAAATACAAGTCTTTCCTTGTGTTTTTCTCTCCAATTTCCCTATTTCTTGCTATATTCCTGCTGTTTTTTCTGCTGGGGACAGCAAACTGCTGCTGTATTTTTACTGTTTTGGATTAGGGTTACTTGCAAACCAAGTAATTCCTATCAGTCTAATAAGGCTTACATTTTACAGAGAAGAAAGAAGGTGAGGAATAAGAGAAATGCAAATAAAAAAAAATTCTAACTTGATTTTTTAATAGCAGTGAGGGCTATGGTGACATGTTTAAGTGATGGAAGATGGGCTGGGCCACGTAGGGTCATATGAGGTTGGGTTGCATGTAATTTTTTTTTTTTTTTTTTTTGTTCAAATGTTTGTTGCTGATGCTCCCCCCATTGACAATAGCGTGTTTGAACTTGTGTTTTGTGATATACTTCATTAAAAGTAATGATTCACTTATATTAATGAAGTTTGCTTGATATTGAACGTACTTTCATATGTGAAAGTGAGTTTTTTTTTCCCAAAATTAATCAACACCTCCTTGATTAATAACTACCGCAGCTATCTGCTCTTTTGCTTGGCAAGCATTGTCCTCTTTCCTTCAAGAAATAAATTCATCAGTTACAGATAACATGCTTTTGTTTTCTTCTGGCTTAATTGCATGCTTATGCTTCATGCATGTACTTATGGGCATTTGACTGCTTCCTTATTGTGGTTTGGTGGCTAAACTTTTTTGTTTTTTTGCTTATCTTCTGTAGTGTATTGACGCCATATTACAAAGAAGATGTTCTTTATTCTGAGGAGGAACTTAAAAAAGAGAATGAGGATGGAATATCAATTTTGTTTTACTTAGAGAGAATATATCCAGGTAACTGCTTCCTGCTTATATTTCTTCTACCATGACTGAAATTTGAGAAATTAGAATGATCATTTCCTCATATCATCATTTGCTCTCTGTGACTTCGGATGGACATAGTATCAATATTTCTGAAAATTATTCTATTGTACTAGTGAAGCAATTTATAGACCTAGTTAGTTTTGTACCCTTTTAGATGAATGGAGAAATTTCCTGGAGAGAATGAGTATCAAAAGGGATGAAACTTATGAGGAAAAGCTCAAGGAACATATGGATGATGTACGTAGGTGGGCATCTTATAGAGGCCAGACACTTTCTAGAACAGGTAAGCATAAATGTTGCTTGGAAGTCCTGCCTTCACGGCAAATATTTTTAATTAGCTTGTACTAATTTTTTAAAACTTTTATCAGTGAGAGGAATGATGTACTACAGGGATGCGCTTGTGCTGCAATGCTTTTTGGACATGCCAGAGGATCAGGGTTGGTTATTGCTAGATGTCTTTGATTAGGAAATCCGGTTGTTTTGTTTTTTAATATCATTGTTGTCAAGAAGAGATTACTTTGTGATACTCCATCAGAGAAACTTATAATATTCTCAAGTTTTGAGTTCAAATGCTTTGCAGATAGTTTGATTCCCTATAGAGCAACAAACCCAGTACAACAGTATCAGGATGAGATGGCCTATGGTGCAAAAGCTCAAGCTATTACTGATATGAAGTATACTTACGTTGTTTCATGCCAGGTCTATGGGATGCAGAAAAAATCGGGTGAAGCGAGAGATAAAAGTTGCTACCAGAATATACTAAACCTTATGCTAAAGCAAGCCACTAGATTTTGCCTATATCTTTATGTGTGGTCATTATTGGGAAAATCTTCTGAAAACAGTCCACCTTCCATGGAAATTCATACAGGTATCCACAGTTACGAGTTGCCTACATAGATGAAAGAGAAGAGACAGTTGGTGGGAAATCAGACAAATTCTATTATTCTGTTCTTGTTAAAGGAGGTGACAAATTGGATGAGGTAATTAATAGTTGACACATTTCCATTTTGCATTGCATTAGCGTCATTATCAAAAACTACTCCCTCTATCTGCACTTGATGTATGGGCCACCTTGTTGATACAGTTATAACTACATAACATGATTGATATTTGAAAATGAAAGTGACTCCTCCCCCTCCCAGAGGCATTTCATCAGTTATAATATGCAATCATACAACTAGGACCATCCTATTCAGTAATTTTAAAGTACTAATTTCAAATTGTCCTCATTAATCATAATTGCTTGACCACATTAGGAAATTTATCGCATCAAACTTCCTGGAAGGCCAAATGATATAGGTGAAGGGAAGCCTGAAAATCAAAACCATGCAATAATTTTCACCCGAGGGGAAGCACTTCAAACCATCGACATGAATCAGGTTTTTTTTTTTTTTTTTAATTATCTCCGTCCCACATTAGATTTATCGGCAATCTTTTGTTTTTCCTTTACTCATGTCCAAATGGGTTTAGCTTTGGTAGCCCAATATTTGCTTCGATTATTTGCTTTTTGACATTCCAATGTTAAAGAGCCGTATTTGGTGTTGATTATATTGTTAAATCCACTTTTACATCTTCATAGATCAATTTATGTTTGATTACAATAGTGGAATTATAGTTGACTCATTGCACTTTTGTAGGATAACTATCTCGAAGAGGCTTTCAAGATTAGAAATGTTTTAGAGGAATTTTTTAAATCTCGCCATGGGCAACGTCGGCCAACAATAGTGGGGCTTCGTGAACATATATTCACCGGAAGGTTGTAATTATTATTTTATTTGTTGCATATTTTATAATGATAAATTAAAAGTTTTAGAATTTGTTTTAATATAAATACAATATAAAATGAAAGATTTTTTTTTGCTATCTCTAGTCTAAAAAAATCAACTAAATAGAATTGAAGATCAATAAATAAATGATACTTTAATCATTTATATTGATAAAGAAATATTTGATTGTATTGATAAAACTCTTCCAGAATATAAAGAGTTGATATTATAAATTATTAGTTTTTAATTAACTTATATTTTACCTTTTTAAAATGATAATTTTATATATAAATATTTTTAAACGGTCAAAGTTGGTCTTAAGTTCGGATGAAAAAAGTTGAGAGAATATTTGAAAAATTAAATTTTTGCCCTCACTAAAAAAACTTTCTACCTCTCATTATTAATTGGTCTATATTTTTCTAGTGGTTCATTTTCTTCAAGTTCTTTGATGACTACTTCAAGATTTATTTGATACAATATTATAAAATGTTTGTATTTCCTACTTTCGGTCTTTTTTTTGGGGGGGGGTTTAAACTGATGTTTCTTGTTTTGAACTGCAGCGTCTCTTCTCTTGCTTGGTTCATGTCCAACCAGGAAACTAGTTTTGTAACTATTGGGCAAAGAATTTTGGCTAACCCTCTAAAGTATGCTTCCTTCCGCAGAGAACTTTAGCTTTGCGCTTCTTTTTATCACTTTTTTAAAATATGTGGAGTTATTCATGTATGACAAAGGAAATGCAATTGACCTATATATATAAAGGCATCAATTGGGCTCTATATGGAGCCCAACGTCAGCTGAAACTCAACTAGCCTGAATCTTTCACTTCTAGCTCAGCTAACCAAGCGCCTCTCCCAGCCCAAACTCAATCAAAGCCAGGTTATCGGTCAACCCAAGAGGTCACAATTCTAGGTAGATCAAATGATCAGCAGAATAATTTGTGAATCTTATACCTCGAGTTGTAAATTGATGCCTTCTATTGATTGACATCTAATGCTCTACTTCCCTGTTACTGTTGGGTTTTCCGGATATAGGGTTTTTTTATATATTTTATTTCATTCAGTTAAGTGATTGTTATATTTTTTTAAATCTGAGAGAGGCATTAACTTCATCCATTGCCATGCACCTAATTCTCCTGAATGAAACCACCCTATGCAGTGTGCCTTTATTATGTCTTTATTTCCTGTTTTAACTATGCATTGTTATAGGGTGCGGTTCCATTATGGTCATCCTGATGTCTTTGATAGAATATTTCACCTCACGAGAGGTGGCGTAAGCAAGGCTTCTAAGACCATTAATTTAAGTGAGGATATATTTTCCGGTGAGTATGAATTGTGAGCATTCACATTTATACCATTGTTTATTGTAATGAGTAATAACGTGTCTGGCTTGCAGGTTTCAACTCAACTTTGCGTGGAGGAAATGTTGTGCACAAAGAATATATGCAGGTGGGCAAGGGACGTGATGTTGGCATGAATCAAATTTCACTTTTTGAGGCAAAAGTTGCGAATGGGAATGGAGAGCAAACACTAAGTCGTGATGTTTATCGTTTGGGTCGGAGATTCGATTTTTATAGAATGCTATCTTTCTACTTCACAACAGTTGGCTTCTACTTCAGTAGCATGGTATGTTTAATTTGTTCTCGCCACACAATTTCTGTTAAGAAATATTTCTTTGTTTCATAACATTAATTAGCATTTTGGAGATTGAAGGGCAAGGTATAATTTTGCGATCTTGTTTTGGTTGTGTTGCCAAGTTCTTTATTAGTGCTCAGATTTTTTTTTTTGCTGATATCTTGGAGATAATTTTTTTTAATTAAGAATATCTGACTTTAAGGCAAATGGTATGATGGAACCAAACTGCACTGCTACTAGGATGCAGATTTGGGCCTGTAGCAGCCCTAGCCTTGGCTGGGGTGGATTGTATATCCGTTCTTCATAGAGCCACTTATAATTGGTAAAATGGAAAACTGAAAATTCAAGGTTTTGATAGCGTTTCCCACGGTTACAAGTTTCTATACAAGCATTGACAACATTGTCACACTATATAACATAGTCATCATTACAGGGGCGGATCCATCTTCTTATTTCATGGTGGACAAAATTTTAATTAATTAGACAAAACAACAATAATAACAAAAATAAAATAAAATAAAATCATAAATTAATAAAAAATAATTCATTTTCAATGCAATGCAATAAAAAATGATTGAAAAAAATAGCCAACAAAAAAAATAAGATTTATTTGTATAGAAATTATATATATATTTTTTTCTTATTTCTTAGAATTCTTTTTATACCCAACTTATAAATCATAAAACACTTCTTTTTCCATTGGATAAAGTTTTACTTATACTTTATACAACTTAGAAAGTAAGTACATTATCTTTTTGTAGTGTCTTCAACCAATGATTCTTCCTCTTCCTAAATGATGAGCGAAATAATTTTTTAGGGGAGTCAAATTAACCTCCATATAGACCTTTTTTTTTTTTGAATGCCCACCTTGGACTATATGGGGATCTTCCCATGGTCATCAATGCAATAAATATTTTTGTATGTAACAAAATAAAATAAAAAAATGGAGTTGGAGTATGCTTTCTATATTGAAGAGAAACTGAGTGCTCTATATGCAGCACAATTAGCATGATATGCTGATATGCGTTTATACGCATTCTTTTTTGTAGTTGATGCGTGCGAGAACAATTAAAATGGTTGACTCAAATAGGCAGCACAATTAAAATGATGTTACTTGTTGCATTTCCATTCAAATATTTCCTTTGAAACCAAGTTTTCTTATATTTGCTTTCTCTGATTTTCCAGGTGACCGTACTTACTGTGTATGTGTTCTTATATGGAAGATTATATTTTGTAATGAGTGGCTTAGAGAAGTCAATTCTGGAGAATCCTACTATTGTGCAGGACATCAAGCCTCTTGAAAGTACCCTTGCTTCTCAATCTGTTTTTCAGCTAGGTCTGTTAATGGTTCTGCCTATGGTAATGGAAGTTGGCTTGGAGAAAGGATTTCGCACAGCTCTTGGTGAATTTATCATAATGCAGTTGCAGCTTGCTTCAGTTTTCTTCACTTTCCAACTTGGCACTAAAGCCCACTACTATGGGAGAACCATATTACACGGTGGTGCCAAATATAGAGCAACTGGTCGTGGATTTGTGGTATTTCATGCGAAGTTCGCCGACAACTATCGTCTGTACTCTCGGAGTCACTTCGTTAAGGGCTTAGAGCTGATGATGTTGTTAGTTGTGTATAAAGTCTATGGGCAGACATACCGAAGCTCCACTGTCTACCTTTTTGTTACATTTTCCATGTGGTTCTTGGTCTGTTCATGGTTATTTGCACCTTTTATCTTTAATCCTTCTGGTTTTGAGTGGGAAAAGACTGTAAATGACTGGACTGATTGGAAGAAATGGATGGGAAATCGCGGGGGGATCGGGATAGCAGAAGATAGAAGCTGGGAATCTTGGTGGGCAAATGAACAAGAACATCTTAAATATACAAGTATTCGCGGAATGGTCCTGGAAATCATCCTTGCTTTACGCTTCTTGATCTATCAATACGGCATTGTCTATCATCTTGATATCGCCCATCATAGCAGAAGCATTTTGGTATTATTCTCTTTGTTTTTGTTTGGGATGGCTTTATTGTGGCTTCTTAAAGCAACTTTTTAGTCCAAAGATTAAATTTTTTGTATTAAAAAACTGCTTTAAGAAGCAGTAAGAAAGTCATCCCAAACAAAGCCTTGTTAACATACTGTAACAATTCTTAAGTGATTATGTTATTCCTGATTCATGATTGATTTTATTTCAGGTATATGCACTATCATGGCTGGTTATGTTGACTGTTCTGTTAGTTTTGAAGGTATTCTTTCTAATCACTGAATGAGTTAACATACACAATCATTTTTAAATTTAACTAGACTAATCACTTTTAGCTTGTGAATTGGAAAGGTGGGAACTTTAAATGAGATCAACCAATTGATTTGAATTTCATGCTACTTACCTTCTCTATTCAAATATTAAATCAACCCTTTTACATTTGTTATCTTTCAGATGGTTTCCATGGGAAGGAGGAGATTTGGCACAGATTTTCAGCTCATGTTCCGAATTCTCAAGGGGCTTCTGTTCCTTGGGTTTGTGTCTGTCATGACTGTCCTATTTGTAGTTTGTGGCCTCACCATAACTGATGTTTTTGCCAGCATATTGGGTTTCATGCCAACCGGATGGTCCATTATTCTGGTTAGTCTCTTTTTATCCTCCACCACTAAAGCTTCTCTCTCACACTTTGGGTGAGAATAATCTGATTTTGAGTAGATCCAATATTGGCTCAAAATTGGATCATAGCTATTTAAGCTGGCTCGTGGATCAAATTGATTCGATTATGAGCCAAGTTGGTTTGAATCGGCCCACTTTCGAGCTAGCTCAGGATCATTTATTTGCCTCACATTTTTTAATTTTTAAAACATGCATAAATGCTTGTGTATAATATCCATATGCATATTATATATATATTTTTAGCTGCTTTCAAGTTGGCTCGATTTGATCTAGCCTCAGCTCAGACTTGGCTTCAGGATCGGATCATGCTATAAATCAACACAATTTTAGAGTGTTCTTCAATCTTTAACCTAAAATCTCAATCCTACTTGCACAAGGATATATAAACATAAACATAAACATAATATACTTACCTAGACGGGATCTATTATTCTATGCGGAGTTCAGAGGGCATCCAGAGATCAATAAAAATATGCCACGTCACCCAAAAATGTACCACGCTCGGTATCCGAGCTCTTAACCGGACAATTCTACCGCCTGGTATCCGCACAGAATAATAGCTCCCTGTTTACGGGTGATCAACAATGCCTGTGGCCTAGACTATCGACCTTCATTGCATGTTGAAGGGGCGCTGGAGTGGACGTCATAATTTATGGCAATGGAGTTCGCGTTTGTGTGGCCCCTATCAAAAAAATAAAAAATAAAAAATAAAAAGAAGGATATATAAACATAAGCTGACCTTTTTTTTGTTCTATCCTAAGATTGGTCAAATGCTGAGGCCGATGATGAAGAAGCTAGGATTCTGGGATTCAATCAAGGAATTGGGAAGGGCATATGAATACGTAATGGGACTGATCATATTGATACCTGTTGCTGTTCTGTCTTGGTTTTCATTCGTCTCAGAGTTTCAGACTCGCTTACTTTTCAATCAGGCATTTAGCAGAGGACTGCAAATCTCCAGAATTCTTGCAGGGCGGAAGGACAGCAATGCAAGTGCCATCTGAGTTTTCCTTTTGTAGAACTTTCCTACTAATTCCAAAAGACCACTTAGCGTGGTAAGAATGCTATTAGCAACTAAAATTAAACGATTATGTTAATGATTATTTATTTATTTATTTAATGATAAGATTCCTGTATTATCTTTGTTAATGAACGTGATTCCTGCAATGTATTAATACCTCATTTTGTTCATTTTTTATGTAAATTCAGAGATATAGCGGAACACCTGTTTCACAACATATGTAAATTCAGAAATTAATAAAAAAATGATTCCTATAAAATTATATGTGATCAGGTGTAGCTTATAGAAAGTATTGCAATTATGCTCTTTTTATAGTATACATTATCATTACAAAAAAGGCAAATTTAGAGTCATATTAGAACTAAATTTTTTAAAAAAATAATTCTCCTTATAAACTAGCATAACTTGTACACAAGCAAGTGAATGTGCAAGACCTTGAAGATTCTAATAATTCTCATGAAGGAAAACATAATGATGTTGGTATGCTTAGTATGACTAACATGCTACTAAAAAATCAACGTTTACATTGGTCTTCAGTATCAAATTAGTCAAATATTGATTAGAAAAATTCAATAATGTAAATATTATTGCATTGCTTCTAACGTTGCAAATAATGTGGTTGTTGCATCCTGGAGTATTCGCGGCGGTAGATGAATATATATAGTTTAACGTCTTAACATTGTATGAAGATCAAGCACACAATAAGATAAGAGAGCTGGTGTAGCGTTCATAAGAGATACCAGAGTTTTTACGTGGAAATCTCTGAAAATGGGGAAAAATCACGGGGCGTGGCCCAATTTGAATGAATCCACTAGTATTTGAAGTCGATTACAAATGGGGCTCTTCCTTGGGAGAAGGCCTTGGCTTGATGGTATAAATGTACATTATATAGAGCGCATTACATGGTGGGAGTTACAATATATACATGTTTGTTTGGTCGGCATGACCATAGTTGATAAGATAGAGATCGGAAGGATCGTTGTCTGGTGATGGAGGTCGGAAGGACCATAGTATGTGATTGAGGTCGGAAGGACAGTAGTCGGCAGGAGACAGGGGTCTGAAAGATCGTAGTTGGTAGGAGACCTAGGTCAGAAAGACTATTATCTAGCGATGTAGGTCGGAAGGACCGTAGTAGGCGATGGAGGTCGGAAGGAACGTAGTCGACAGGAGACAAGAGTCCGAAAGACCGTAGTTGGCAAGAGATTGGGATTAGAAAGACTGTTGTCCGGCGATGTAGATTAGAAGGATCGTAGTAGGCGACAGAGATCAGAAGGACCGTAGTTGGCAGGAGACATAGTTCTGAAAGATCATAGTTTGCAGGAGATTGGGGTCAGAAAGACCGTTGTTTAGCGATGTAGGTCGGAAGGACCGTAGTCGACAGGAGACAGGGGTTCAAAAGATCGTAGTTGACAGGAGACCGGGGTCAGAAAGACCGTTGTCTGGCGATGTAGATCGGAAGGACCGTAGTATGCGATGGAGGTCGAAAGGACCACAGTCAGCAGGAGACAGGGGTCCGAAAGACCGTAGTTGGCAGGAGACCGGGGTCAGAAAAATCGTTGTCTGGCAATGTAGGTCGGAAGGACAGTAGTAGGCGACGGAGGTCAGAAGGAACGTAGTCGACAGGAGATAGGGGTCTGAATGATCATAATTGGCAGGAGACCGGGATCAGAAAGATCGTTCGCGGTACTCTAGTAAAACTCTGGGCATCATGTGGTGGTCTAATAGAAGTTTGGGCCTCAGGTGGTGGTCCAGCAGAAGTTTGAGCCTCAAGTGGTGGTCCGGCAAAAGTCCGGGCATCAGGTGGTGGTTCGGCAGAAGTCTGGGCTTCAAGTGGTGGTCCGACGGAGCAACGACGTTAGGCAGTGGTCCTACGGAGGTGATGGCCTCAAGTGGTGATCCAGCGGAGCAACGACATTAGGCGGTGGTCCGACGGAGGTGAGGGCCTCAAGTGGTGGTCCGGCGAAGCAACAACGTCAGGCGGTGGTCCGACGGAGCTCATGCCCTTAAGTGGTGGTCCGACGGAACTCCGGCGTCAGGCGGTGGTTCGGTAGAGGTGAGGGTCTCAAGTGGTAGTTCGGTGGAGCAACGATGTTAGACGGTGGTCCGGCGGAGCTCAGGCCTTAAGTGGTGGTCCAATGGAACTCCAACATCAGGCGGTGGTTCGGCGGAGGAGAGGGCCTCAAGTGGTGGTCAGGCTGAGCAACAACGTCAGGCGGTGGTCAGGCGAAGGTGAGGACCTCAAGTGGTGGTATGGCGGAAGTCCGGCGTTGGTCAAGGAGGAGCTTCTTCCTTCTCTTCCTCCTCTTCTTCCTTCTTCTCTTCTTGCTTCTATCCTCCCTTTCAAGAGGAATGAGGGTCTATTTATAGATTTCTGGAGTGGCATGACCTATAAATAGGTGAGAGATCAAGGGTAAATGGGAAGTGGTTGGATGGATGGCCGATATTGAATCCCTTGATGATGTACCATTCGTCAGACATTTGAAGGTCTTAATGATGTCGAAATTTAACGATCTTGGGCTCTTTGGATTTGCCTCGTCAAGCCGATCGATTCGACTATAAGCACATCACATTTGGTAAACCAAATTGTGGTTCGAACCTTCCAACAGCGCTTCGGGTCCTAGATTTGGACTCATTTGGGCTCGGATTGAGTCGAATTTGGTGTCGTTGGGTTCATATTTCCGAGACGTTCAGTTTGACTGTAAGTTTGCTGAAATAGGAGTTCATATGGTCCCAATTTTAATTTTGGAAGTTTCCAACTTGATTTTGCATCGAGATTCATGCCCGATCAAGATATTTTTTAATGACGTATCAGTGGTCATTTGCTTTACATTATCTAACCGTTTTCTCCATGACACCTTCAGCTCTATATGTAACTTGAGCAGTGTAATATAATAATATTACTCTGCATACATGCATAGTGTAATGCTTCAAAATCTAATTTGAAAGAATTCTTTCTTTTATCTTTGATTAGACAACAACTAGATCTACATAAATTTTTTATCAATATACATACCAATGGAAATAAAACAATCGATCATATATATATATATATATACCAGTCCTGAGTATAAAATAATAATTAAAGACAGAAAGAAATGACTAATAGTAAATATGGAGAAATATAACCAGCCTCACACTCCTGATCCTCTGCCCTAATCTGAAATCATTTAAACCACATATAATAAGCTCAAGAGCTGAGCAAGTAACTAAATCATACAACTGAATTCAAAGCACGATAAAGCATCAATATTCATGTTAATAGTCAAATCATAGTAGTAACATTAATACGATCACAAATCAATATAAAAATAGTACAACACATACATTAGCAGTAAAGTTTGTAACTAGTAAAGTGATGCGGTACGAAAGCCAGTAAAACAATAAAATGGAGAAATCAGTAAAAATGTACAAATTACTAAAGAAGTCATCGTATCAGTACAATCAATCAGTAGAGAAATCATATAAAACAGTAAAACTAAAGCATCGATAAAGACAGTTGAAATCATATCATTGTAATAAAATCATACATAAGTGTATATATACTATCCAGGTATTTTATATCAGCATCAAATCAGTATATTACGTGCTTAGTATTAGTAATCAATACAATGAATCAATAATATTAACAACAACAGTGAATCAGTAGTAGTATCAGTATATGTATCAATAGACGTTTCAGTACAAGTAAAATTAGTGCAGTAGTGGTAAAATAATGCAGTAACAATAAATATGTATATTAATAACAACAATAGTTCAATAACATATATTTAAGTAGTCACATTAAACAAGTTAGAAGTCCTGCATATCGATATTTTTTAGCATCAACAATCTGTTATCAGTGACCATTGGCTCAGCAAACATAATCGTCATTCTGCTCGTTGACAAAGTAGTCATCTCCTTATAACTTTCAATAAATATCATGTGAATCAGTAAAAGATAACACCAAACCACAGTATTTAAAGGGAAACTCGTCGACCCACCATCTGAACATGTCAATCAGTCTTCAGCCTATGTTAGTGAAATCAGTTTTTATATTTCCTCACACATATTCTTATCACAGTATTATTACATTAATAACGACAAGCTATTACTCAATCATACCCACATTTATTTTCAATGCTTGTATTAACAGTATGATTTCAATAAAAATATCAATTGTTCAATTAGTAGAAAAATATAAAATATAATAATTTTAATTTTATCCGATGAAACTAATAAATGTTACAATCAAAATGCACTGAATAATCAGCACGATAAAATACAAAAAATTGTGGTAAAAGTTCAATAAATTTGGGGAAAATACAATAAAATCAGTTCTAAAGAGAATCAAACAGTTAAAATTAAAATATTTTAAAATAGAAATATGATTAAAATCACCTACTATAATATGAGCAAGTTCAACAAAAACGGCGAAACGATCTGACTGCTAAAATCAACTTTTCTTTTCTTTGTTCTCTCTTCTCTTTCTCTCCCTTCCTCCTTTTTCTTCTTCGACAAGACAGATTGATAAAATTTAGATTTTTTATTTAAAAAAATCATTTAAGAAATTCAATTAATCACACGTAGTACAACTACTCAATCAAGTTAATTCCAAAAGAGATAGTGAGGGCAAAATAATACAACTCGAACTATTTATTGAACAATGATCCAACAATGTTTAAACCTTGAGCATTTTTTAAACCTTGCGAGAACCTTTGTCAAATCTTGTTTGAACATTACTCCACACATGATCAAATCTTGTTTGAGTCATATTTTAATCTTATTTGAACATTGATAAAATCTTCCTCAAATCATGATCAAACCTTACTCAATCTTGTTTGAATCTTAATTGAACAGGTTTTGAACCTTGATCAAATCTTATTTGAAAATACAAACAAGGTTCGCACAAGATTTTATTAATGTTCGAACAATATTTTTGTCAACATTTCAAGCATGTAATGTGATATCGAATATTGTCATGTGTTTAGGTATTAGCACAAACGATGTTTACAAATTTAACATCTCAAATGTATACTATTACAAACTTCGAATTGTCAGTCATAAACAAATAAAATATTTGCCTTGAAACTTTGTTGTAGATCGATTAAATGCGAATGATGATAATCAAAGACGAGAAAGGAACTGAAAAGAGGAAGGGCCAAACAATTTCTTACTTGAAAATTTGTGTAACTATTTGCTTGAGAATCTATTCCAATTCTTTTTAGATAAAATGAAGATATTATAGTCTTCAAAGGATTTAGGGGTATATTTTTCTTAAAAAAATAAATAGCAACTAATATAGCTCCATTTATGAGACATTGAAAGTCAAATTTATCCTTTACAATCAATCAAAACTTTTTAATAAATAAAAATAAAATATATTTAATTAAAATTACAGATGAAATGTACTAACATCCTTAAATACTTCCAACAAAACAACCGTTGGATCCAATATATTATTGTTTGGCGTTGAAAGTGGGCATCTTTTTTTACTTATTTTATTTGGTAATCTGATCTTTGGTGGATAATGGACCACCGGGTCTCGTGCCGTTTATTTTCTTTTCAGCCAAAAGCCTATAAACGCTCGGATTGTTTTAAGATTCGTGCAAAATCAGAGAATTGGCACTAATTACATCATTAATGGCAGCCACAAATATTAGTACTAATTCAACGAATTTGAGTTCCTTTAAATTCTATACTATATTTTAGAGGAGTAAACGAGTTAAGCTGAGTTGGAGTCGTCTTTAGATTGAGGTTGAGCTTTGATAAAACATCAAAAAATTCATATGGTCGAAACTAATTTTAAGGTAATATTTGAATTAGAAACTTCCGAAATTAAATTCTTCAAACTCTGATTTCAGCAAATTAATATTTAAACTGGATGTCTCGATCAGACAAATATATCGACGCTACAAATTATCCGACCCAACTCCAAATGAGCTCAAATAAGATGGTTGAATTATATTTGAAAGCTTCTGATCATAAATCAATGAACAAAATGACTTCCGATTATAGCATGCTTATAGTCAAATCGAAAGGCTCGTTGAGATGAATCTAACAAGCCTAATTTCACTTGATTCTGACATTGTTAAACATTCAAATATTTGATAAATAATCTATGATCAATGAGATCAATATGAATCGTATAATGAAGTGATATGAATTTTGGATAAATTTATCAAAATGTCAATATAAAAAATGCTATAAAGCGGTCTCATTTTCTTACAGAGAGGAGGATTTAAAAGTTGAGATAACTAAAAAGCTATATTGCATTTCCCAATTATTACCGTCGATGACCACCACGAGCAATCACTGTCATCATCTCCTGACTTTTGTCAACATCTAACCCTAATGTTGGTTTTTTTTTTTTTAATTATTTGTCTGTGGACACCATATTTTTATAATCCCTACGACGTGAGCTCGTCAATTACTTCCGACATAATTTTTTTATTACTTGTGAGTGTTAGAGTAGACAACTTAAATAGCTGTTCTTACTTCCTATTACCGCTTGACACGTGTACCTCTATACTTTCCAAACTCTATATATATCTGTCATGTATGATGAATGTCGATCATCTTGATCTATTTTGACTGACTATTAAGATGTTTTGAAAGTTTGTATATATAATATGTGCGAGTTGATTTCATCTGCTCAAAAGTAGATTTTTTTTTAAAAAAAAAAAAAAAATCTAATGAATGCCAGAGGGAAACGAATGAATGCCAGAGTGAAACGAGTCAAAACTCGGCTACTGTATGCCCCTGCATTTCTTGCATCGTCGATTTTATCTCTTTACTTTCCCCTCTTTTTCTCCCTCTTCTCCCTATATTTAGCGTTCAGTGGCTTCCAAAGGATAAAAAAGAGCGCTTTCCATCAGAAAACCAGCCGCAGCTCTTCATGAGAAGCGGTACTGGTCTACTACCTTTCCCGATTTCCTACTACTGGTTTTCCACCGCAGAATCTTTTAGTTCTACCTCGGTTTTGGTTGTCTTTGGTGAGAGAAAGCGAGAGACAGAGAGATGGTGGCTCTGCGGAAAGTGGGCAAGTACGAGGTGGGGAGGACGATCGGTGAAGGGACGTTTGCTAAAGTGAAGTTCGCGCAGAATACCGAGACAGGGGAGAGCGTCGCCATGAAGGTCCTCGATCGCGCCACTATAATCAAGCATAAGATGGCCGATCAGGTCCAATACCTGCAATCTACCCTCTTTCGTTTTCTTTATGATTTTTTTTTTTAAATTTCACCCTACTTTATTTCCCCCATTTCCTTACTATTCCGAGCCATCTCAGCAAAATTTCTTATCCTTTTTTTCAATTTTTTTGATGGGGGAAGATATTTGTGAATTGTGAGGATTGAACCAATATGCTCTCAAAATCATGGATTTATTGCGGACCCCATGAGCGACTGTACTTTTTATAACTATTCTCAACAACCGTACAGTTTTATTATATTTGATGGTGCCCAATTGTTCTTTTAGTTGAAAAACAGAGATGGTGGTTCTATAGCTTGGTGGTGGCTAATGCAGTCTTATTTTGCAGATTAAAAGGGAAATTTCAATAATGAAGCTTGTTAGGCATCCCCATGTTGTACGACTTCATGAGGTTTTCCATTGTTGCTTGGAATGAGAAGTGATTTTGAATCGTGCCTGCTTTATTGCCTGTGCGCCGTTTGGATTGATTGTTCTTTCTTTGTTTTACAGGTCTTGGCGAGCCGCAGGAAGATCTATATAATCCTGGAGTTCATTACAGGAGGCGAATTGTTTGATAAGATTGTGAGACTTCACTGAGCTATTTGCATACTTACAGCATAATTTTTATGCATTTATATATCTAATATTTAAATATTTATGATTATTTATATAACATCTTAGTATTTAAATCACTTCAAAACATTTATATAAGATAATGTTGTGAATATTTTTTATGTAAGTTGAAGATTAAGGCGCTATATAAATATAAAGATTTAGGTGCTAGATTTATAAATACATAAAAATTTTATGGTATGCATGTTAATCCGCCCTTATATATTCTTCAGTTTGTTTGAAACCTATTTTGACTAACAACTGTAAAAGTTCTTACAATTGATGCTCTCTCTGTTAAGTAAATATGACAAAAACCTTACCTCCTCTATCAAACACACATGAAAGAGTTTTTTTTTTTAATTATTTTCTACTTGGATTCTATTTATAATTTTATATAATTTGAATATCATATTTTGCAGGTTCGACATGGTAAACTTAGTGAAAATGATTCTCGCAAATACTTCCAACAACTCATTGATGGTGTCGATTATTGCCATAGTAAGGGTGTCTATCATCGAGATTTGAAGGTGGTCTTTGTAGTAAAAAAAATTAACTGGTTTTTCTTTACTTTAGAATTTGTCATTGACATTACTTTGTTTCTCATACATGCAGCCTGAGAACCTCCTACTTGATTCACAAGGATGTCTTAAAATTTCAGATTTTGGCCTCAGCGCTTTGAGAGTAGAAGTAAGATACCATCCTAATTTTGTTTCAAAAACTAGGATAAGCTGACACACTTAAAGCTGTAAACTAGAAGCACTGGTTTTTATTTTCAAAGTTATTGGTTTGGTAATGCATTTGTTATACTTTTCCCAATACTTTCTTCATCTCATTCTTTTTCTGAGGTGCAGGGAGTTAAACTTCTTCAAACAACTTGTGGAACTCCAAATTATGTGGCTCCAGAGGTAGACGTCCTGAGAATATCCAGTTACAAGTATATTTCTTATGACATCGTATACATTCTAAAATTTGAGTTTGAAGATTGTATAATTCATAGGAATGCAGTGCATTTCTCAATTCCACAGGCCCTTTAGTGAGATTCCATAATATTAGTCTGTGCTTGCACAACTGATGATAATTTCTTGCAATAGCTTCAAATTAGATCAACTAAATAACAAGAGGAGGCATATAACACATGTTTGTGTTCCATTTTTATCTTTAAAGCAATATAAATGCCACAAACTCCTACAACTCAATGTACATCAAAGTCTTCTTATGTGATAAACATATGGGTAGTCAAAATGACTTAGTAGATGCTATAAATGCAATACTCCAAGGTTAAACTACAAAACTATCTTATTATATTGATTCAAGGCTAGAATACTCCACAATACTTGGAGCATCTTTAGATATCACCCACCATAGCATTCCCTAGATGATTTTTTATTGTGTTTCAAAATATGATAAAGATTTCTAGATGTCATGGTAACAACAAAAATTTATAACGTGATAATTGCTATAAATGATAGCTTGAGAGGGAAATGCTAAGTTTATGATTACTAAAAATAATGTTCTATGACACATTTATGTGAGGGATTAAACCTAGTCACAGGGAATCATGATCAAATATAGTTTTATATGGCTTAAGATAAGTCAATGATGACCATGCCACATATTCATATAAAAAAAACTTGAAAGATAAATTATAAGGTTGTATTTACAGTTTTATTTCTTCTATGAATCATGTAATTCAATGGAGCAAAGTAAAAGATATGAGCATGGGGAGATGGAAAAAGAAATAGAAATGAAAATGGTTTTACCTTTATTGGTACATTTAGACGGGCTCTTGTACTAATGAAAATGGAAATGAATTAAATATATAAAAAAAGGAAGAAATGTAAAGTGGAAGTGGACCGATGAAATCGAATATGAAGTAATTTATATGAAAAATAAATTATAAAACTTATAGTATATGAAAGAATTTGCATATGTTAATTATGTAAGAAAGTTAAATAAGAAAGATGTATGTTTATTTTATTTGATTATTTTATGTGACTAACTGTTGCATATGAAATGGTGAATACCCACTAAGTTTACCATGTAAGCTCAATCTATTAAACTAAACTTTGAGGTAAGTCTCCTGGTAAATAGAAATGGCTGAAAGAGAAGATGAATACGTCTACAAAATACGGTGCACAAATGCAAGCAGATAATTTATGGTTTATATAAGTGTTAAGTATGTGAAAGATTTTATTAGTAGTTTGATGAAATTTTTTATTAGTGTCTCTTAAGTGTTTATGGATTGTTTGTTAGAAATTACTGTTATATGTAATTATAGTAATTGTATTAACCGTCCGACTGTCAGTTGTTGCCTCGTTAAGTTCAAGTATTTGGGCCAGGTCGTGACACTTTTGCTACTATTATATGACCATGTGATGATGGGAAAATAAATTTTCACCAGAGGAGTCGTTAGAAATTTATGAGCTCTAAAAATTCATGCCATGGCTCTGCTGATAGAGTTTTTGGGTTTTGTGGGTCATATTTTTAAAATGTGGATTAAATTGTGAATTAGATACCACCGATATATTTCACTCTAATTTTATAAAGAATTTATAATCTAATTCTAGATTTTTCATTAGGGTAAGCCCTTATGGTTAATTACATCTCTCGATGATAAGAGAGACTTTTGATTAAGGCTTGTCTTTATAAGCTAAGTGTTTAGCGTATAGTAGCATCAAATTTGCTTTAGGATTGAGAAATTTACTGTTTTAAATTTAAAACAGCTATTGGAAGGGATGATAATGAACCCGATCAAATTTTCATGATTTTATCGTTCTAGGTTGTCATAGACCGAACCTGATTGAAGGATTCTTGTCAGCAACTATACATTGCTTTGTCCAAGGAATTTTATAGTTATGGGGTGGATGTTTGTTTAAGGAGATAAATTTAAATCAACCTTAGTTAACAGAGGGTTTTGTGTTTTATCAATTGCACCTTATGATTCATTACTCAACGATTTCAACAATTGAAAAACTTGCGGGCTTTGGCTATGATCATAGTTTAATGATGTCATTTTATGGTGAAATCATCTGATCAGAAGGTCGCAATCACAATCATTTATCTACGATGTCATTTGATTGTAAACCAGTACCTAGAGAACATATATCATGTTTTTACTTATGACATATCCTTTGAGAATGAATCACAATAATATGCTTGACAAGACATTTGCTCTTTCTAAGCTGTGATTATTTTTAAATTTATCACCTTCGACAAATAGTTGTAGTTGGTGAAGGGATTTTACTTTACGTTATAAACAATAACTTTCGATTGAATATATTTTGAATTTGTCAAATATTGGATTTTTAAATTTTTATTAGTGTTTAAGTCCCAAATGATTAATTTTAGAATTTGGTGTCATTTTAAGAGCAAGGTTCACCCTGTCAACACGATCATCGTCAGGGTATTTAAATAATTTTATTTTATTATTTAAAATTTGTCAACTCTACCTACTTGCTAACAGAAGATCGAGTTCAAGTGTTAATTTTGTGAGATATCATATGAGTGGCGGACCTAAGTGTTTGCTTTTTTTTTATAATGAATTTTCTTTGTTGAATATATTGAAACACTATTGCGAATGTGATGTAAGCACAACTGTAAGAAAACTGAAACAAAGAGAACAATGGATAGAACTCAAACAAGACTCTATTCAAATAGTAGCAATCATCTATAACATTCAAAATCCAACAAAGAAAACACGAAGAGACTTAAAGAAACAAAGAAAATAGAAACAACGCTATCCTCAGACAACCGTCAGACAGGGTTCCTCACATGCATCGAAATGTAGGTTAAATAAGATAAGTGCATAGGGCTATCAAACTGATGGTCCACCACTGCAAGATCGTCCAATTCTTCCAACAAATGCTTCCAAGTCAACCAACAAACACTACTAAAGCTCGAGAAGAAGGATGCAGATGGAGTGATACTTGCGGAGAGACGAAAGATGTTAGAAGCCAAGATAAAGGGTGGAAAGAGCTCGCAAGATTTCCAGAGGAGGTGGAGTAGAAGAATGGAACAAGTTCGCAAGCTTTTCCAATAACCCACAGGTCAATAGCAAATTTGCTCACAATAATCAACTCCCCTTTCATCACTAAACCTCTCATATTTATAGGTAAGAAAGGAGAATGCCAACAACCACTTTATTGAATTTCCAGAAGAACCCAAGCATCATAAGTCACGGATTTTCCCATTGCTTTTCATGGAAAAACAGTCCAGTCAAAGAACCGAAGAGGCAACCACGGAACCAAGGCGTCAAAATGCACGGAAAAGCCCCCATCTCGAAAAAACCAACAGCCAGCCGAAAACCCAAGGAGAAAAGGCACGGAATTAATCCAGCACAGGAAGCCCAAACATAGCCACGGATTCCCAAGAGACAAGGGAATATTTTAAAGAAGAAAGGGGAAGGAGAAGGGACAAGTCCACTCCAAAAATTGAATCCAACTTATGAGCTTACCTTTAGAACATTAATGAGCTACTAAACTTCAGCTCATCATTAATGAGCTAGCAACAAATGAGCTCAATTCCAACCTTCTCCATACATCACCATAGGCCACAAAACCGTGGACCATAAACTAAACCGTGAACCAGCTGCAGCCAAGGACCAATTGAGCCAGCAAACTAAAGGTCTACCAAGCCCCACGCACAACCTACCATGTTCATTGGATGCTTTCCCATCATTGGATAGCTAAAAAAAGAAAAGAACATAAAGCATACTAATGTTCAAATAAAAATACATAAATATTTGATAGCATCAGAATGTAAAACAAAATATCCTTGTGAATTTTACGGCTGTGTATTTATCTATGTTGCATGAATACGCCTATTTGCAAGCCGTGCTGTATTGGACACGTGTCGGATATGAATACGCCTCCGATACGGCACGGATACGTGTCGGATATGACTTTGCCTTGTCCAGTTAAAATATTATTTAAATTTGATCGGACACGCGTATCAGATATACATGTCCTATTAAAAAAAAATAGAGCCGCAATTTGCCCTATTCATTTTGGCTATCTCGCTCGATATCCCTATTCATTTATGCGGCTTAAACATTTCGACGAGCTAGGTTTTTCGTTTCCGCATAATCGTCTTCTTCATTATAGTCTAAGGAGCTGCTCGACGACGTGAGCATAGAAGCGGAGAAGATCATCCTTCGTTGACAAAGAGAAAAGAGACTCGACGACGCGAGCATTAAAGCCGACAAAATCCTTCATTGACGGAGCGGTTCGACAACACGAACGGTGAAGGCGATGTGAGCATTGAAGGTTCGTTTTCTTCGTTCTTCGTTTTCTTAATCGTAGGCTTAATACCAAAACTCGGTCCGCTTGGTACTCGGTACCGCTCAGTACTCGGTATCGCTCAGTACTCGGTATCGCTCAGTACTGCTCGGTACCCCTCGGTACTCGGTATCACTCGGTATTGCTCGGTACCGAGTGATACTAGAACTCAGTACAGCTCGGTACTCGATACTGCTCGGTACCTCTCGGTATTGAGTGATACTAGAACTTAGTACCGCTCGGTACCGGAACTAGGTACCACTCGGTATTGCTTGGTACTACTCGGTATAGAGGGGTACTGAATGGTACCAAGAAGTACCGAGAAGGTAGAGAAAACTTTAAAGCAACTCTTACAATAAAAATTTGTTCCGGGGGCGCTGCCCCTTGGACCCCCGGCATAGGCGCAACATATCTATACTTTTAAATAAAAATTTTCATGTTCCAAATTCATGTAGATTAAGAAGTTATCATGATGGTGGGGCCTTCAAACATCATCCAGGTCATTACTGATAATGAACTTTTTTGTATAGCTGCATGTCTACTTGTAGAGCAAGCCTATCCTCATATTTTTTGAACACCATGTGTTGTGCATACGCTTAATCTTGCCTTGAAGAACATTTGTGCAGTTAAGAATATCGAGGCAAACGAAATCACATAAAATGAATGTCATTGGATCACAGTGATTGCCGAAGATGCAGTTGTAATTAGAAATTTTATTATGAATCACTCTATGAGACTCTATGTTCAATGATTTTTCTAATTTAAAGATGCTTGCAGTTGCTGAAACTCGGTTTGCCTCAGTTATAGTGATGTTGAGAAGATTCAAAAAAATTAAAAATGCTCTTCAAGCTATGGTGATCAGTGAAAATGGTCCTGTTATAGGGAAGATGATGTTGGAAAGGCTAGGTATGTGAATGAGAAGTTTTTAGATGATTTATAGTGGGATGAGATTGAATACATCTTAAACTTCACAGATCCAATTTATGAGATGTTGAAAGTAGCAGATACAGATAAGTCTTATTTACATCTCATTTATGAGATGTGAGATTCAATGCTAGACAAAGTAAAAGAAATTATATATATAGACATGAGAGGAAAGCACTTCATGAAGACTCAAGCTTTTGGGATGTTATTTATGCTATTCTAGAAGATAGGTGGAGCAAAAGTAATACACCTTTACATTGCTTGGCTCACTCACTAAATCCCAAGTAAATTTCAACATTTTTATATTATTAATTTACAATTTGTTGTTTAGTAATTTCAACATTTTTTATTATTTGCTTTTAATATTCTTTGAAGATATTCAACTAAAGAATGGCTTCAAGTGGATCCTCAAAGAGTTTCTCCACAGAAATATTTAAAAATTTCAAATATGAGGAAAACATATTTGAAGTGTTATTTTCCAAATGAGGACAGGGGCGGATCCAGCTCCTTTTTTTAGGGTGGGCAAAAAAAAAAATTTTTTTAGGGGATGGACAAAGATGCTTAGGATTGATAAAATTAGGACAAAATATGGAAGGAGACAACATGATGTGGGATGTTGTTGGAGATGGATTTGATCTCTTGAGGATATGAGAATATTAGAAATTGCTAATCTTTCACTTGATGAGCCTGAATTAGAAGCTATGATATTCATTGAAGATGATATAAAAATTCAAAGACAAACCACTGAAGAAGCTAATCCTATCATTCCTTCTATTGAATAGTTGAAACTTCATTTGCTGGATAATTTATGTTTTTGTTTTTGTTGTTGTACTAGACATTTAAATATTTAATGCTTACTTTTATTTTGATATTATAAGATACAATGCTATAAATGATGTTGCTTTCAATTTTTTTTGTCATTTCAAATATTATGCTTTGATTAATTTGTTATTTTTTATGTATGATTTATATTTTATAATGTCGTATCCGCGTCGTATCTGTATCCTATATTTTTAAGAATTGCCGTGTCCCGTACCTGTATCGCGTCGTATCCGTGTCGTCGTATCCGTATCGGTGCAACATAGGTATTTATTCATTAGACTATGATTTATGGTGAACTATTTGAAACTTATTGTTCGAGCATCTATTATGGGGTTTAAATTTCGTCAACTTCAGTCCTTGAAAGTAGGAAGAACATAATTGAAATGTGGACTAACAACTCTGCTGTATAGGTAGAGTAGCATGCACGAGAGTTTCATGTATTTATGGCAGTGAATTTAAATTTTTTGAGGGTTTCCAAATTTTCAAAGTGATTACACTCTTTTTACAGATGTGGAGTAAATTTACATTCAAATTATTTTCAATTTGCATCACATTCTCAAACATTAAGTTTAAGCATTTAACACATTTATCAAAGCACATAAAAGCTAGTTTGAGTGTCCACTCCACGTGTCAACATTCCTACTTCCCTCCTAATTTTATTCTCATATAAACCTTCCTACTTCCCTCCTTATTTTTAATTCAAATCAACCCAAATCCCTTAATAAATACCCCTTACATCTTTCCCGAAGAGCTTCCCCCAATGCTTCTTCTCCTATAGGTGATAAATGAGGTCTTGGGCCCCACAGGAGAGCTAAAAGGTTCTTGATATGCTGAAAAGTTTGTGGGCCCCACATCAATACTCCCCTTCCAAATGGAAAGAGGGAAACTGCTTCTAGATGGTATTGTAGGGCTCCCATGTCAACTCGTACTCTGGTTAATCCTTCGACTTAATCAGCACTTCCCTAATCCCCTTGTCTCCTTGGCGCACCCCTTTCACCTCAAGTGGTGCTAACATCACCTCCATATCCTCTGACAATGCAGGCGAGGGTTTGTGGGCTCCTATGGCTCATCTCAATTGCGATACATGAAATACGAGAAGGATGGTAGAGGTCGGTGGCAATCGTAGGTGATATGATACTGTGCCAATGAGCTCCGCTACTTCGTAGGGCGCTGAAGTAGCGCTTGGGGGGGGGGGGGTGCTGTGGAGCCATTCTTTCGTCGAGCCAAAGTCTTTTGTCTGTAAGGTTAGAACTTCAGATAGGCCCTATCCCCAATCTCAAACTGCATGTCTCTCCTATGTCTATCCAATTGCTTCTTCATGGTTTGTTGTGCTCTACATATATGTTCCTTCAATTATGACAAAATTCGATCTTTTTATCCTAGTACTTCTCCATTGATGACACTGGTGCATTGTCATGCCCATAATGTATCAGATGGGGTGGATCCCTCTCATATAAGATTTGAAATGGTGTTGTCTGGGCTGCTGTATAATATGAAGTGTTGTACCAATATTCTGCCCAGGCTAACCACATGGCCCACATCTGAAAGTTATAATCCAACAAATTGGAAAGCCACCGCTAATGTTCATCTGTCACCATCCTCTGTTCTAACAGGAACTTCAAACTCCTCTGGTCATACCTGACTATGAAGTGTCGCCCCAACATTTAAGGTCTCCACTTTTGTAGTGCCAACACTATCTCCATCAGCTCCCTTTCATACACTAATTTTATCCTGGCCCTCATTGTCAACACCTGACTGAAATAAGCTATTGGTCTTTGACTCTGCGTGAGAACTTGCTCCCAACCCATAGCTTAATGCATCAGTCTTCACTACAAATGGTTGGATGAAATCTAATAGTGCTTACTTAGGGACACTTGTCATAAATTTCTTCAGCTGCTCAAATGTCTGGGTGGTTATCTCCCCCCATTTGAAACTATCATTCTTCAATTACTTTGTCAACGACCATGCTATAGAGCTGTATCTCCTCACAAACTTCCTATAATACTCAGTGAGTCCCAAGAATCCCCTCAACTCCTTTAGGGTTTTGGGCAAGGGTCACTCCAACATAACATTTATCTTGGAAAGATATGCAGCTACTCATCATTTAGGCACCACATGTCTCAAATACTCCACCTTTTGTTGTGCAAAAGAACACTTCTTCAAATTGGCATACAATTGATGCTCCTTCATTGTTACTAACACGACCCTCAAGTGCTCCACATGCTATGCCTCAGACCAACTATATACAAAAATGCCATCGAATAAAACCAATACAAACTTGCGGAGGTATGGCTTAACATCTTGTTCATAAGTAACTGGAAGGTAGTTGGGGCTTTGGTAAAGGCATCACTAAAAACTCGTAGTGACCTTCATGATTCCTGAAAGCAGTCTTGTGGATGTCAGCGGGCTGCATTCTGATCTGATGGTATCCTAATTTTAGATTAATCTTGGAGAATATCACCGCTCAATTTAACTTATCCATCAACTCATCAATGACTGGAATAGGAAATTTATCCAATACCGTTTTCTTATTCAAAGGTCGATAATCTACACAAAATCTCCAACTTTCATTATTCTTCTTTACCAGCAACACAGGACTGGAGAATGGACTAACATTGGGACGGATGATTTGGGTCTCCAACATCTCCTTAATTAGTCTCTTAATTTTATCCTTCCGAACCTGTGGGTATCGGTAGGGTCGAACATTGATAGGGGATATCCCCTCCTTCATGATGATGTCATGCTCGCACTCTCTTGAGGGAGGTAGGCCCTGAGGCGATGGAACACCTCACTGAATTGTTGCAGGAATGGTGGACTATCTATGGAACTTCCTCCTCTCTCTCCATGCTTCTGTTAGACCGGTCCACTGGACCGGTCCAGCCGGTCCAGGCGGGACCGGTTCACGGGCGAATATCGCGAAACAGGCGATTTGTTCGCCTGGGCGGAGGCCGCGCGCACCGCACGCCTTGCGGGAGCCGAATAGGAAGCTTTTTTGGGGAAATTAAGAGGGGAATTTGAATGTAGGGACTGTTTAGGGATTTCCTTTTGATTTGTATGCATTAAATAGTAGATTTTCCTAGGGTTTGGGCATCTGGAATTTGGCTGAAATTTGAGATCCCGTAGATTTAGGACTTCTTTGGGCTCTAGCTGCGTCTAGAGATTTGGGAGAGATCGATCCTCCTCTCGAATTGAGGATCAATTGTATCTTGCTCTTTTATTCATCGTCTAAGTGGAATACAAGTATTTTCTTTGAGTTTTCTCTCAGATTTCCTTGTTGTTTGCTGTTTTTCTGCTGTAAACAGCAGATTTCTGCTGTATTTCTGCTGTGGACAGCAGTTTCCATCGGATCAACTTCAGTTTTGGTGAGAAACACTTGGGAACTCAAGTGTTTCCTATCAGCTTCCCCCTCCCTCAAGGCTCTGAAGCTCCCCCAAGAATCTTATCCCTGCTCCTTGGATTGCCCTCATCATGGTCTTAAGAGAAGCCCTGGTTTTGGACAAACTAGAATCCCCCATAATCCTCACCTTCCCCCCTCCCATCATGGATTTCATAGACAATGCTTTCCAATCCACCATTGTTTCTCTCAATGTTTGCAACCATTTCATGCTCAAAATTATATCTTTGCTCCCTAACTCCAATGGAAGAAAATCATCATTCATCTGAATCTCCTGCAGTGTTACCATCAACCCTGGGCAAATGCCTCTACTCTTTTCCTTCTTTCATGTTCCCTTCATCACCCTAAAACAATCCGGTTTGACTAGCCTCAACCCCAATCAATCCACAACCTGGTTGGAGATGAAGTTATGGATCGCCCCACTGTTCACCAGAACTACAACTAATTCTCCTTCTATCTGTCCCCTCACCTTCATGGTGTGATTTGAAGTAAACCCCACCACTGTGTTTAGGGAGACCTCCGCCACATCTACGTGCAAATGCTCCGCATCCTCATCCACCTCCTCCTCTAGAGTCTCCTCTCATCACAAACTGTAAGTACCTGCAGTGAATAGTCCTTGTAGCGATGGTCTTGTTCAAACTTCTCATCACAACAGAACCACAATCCCCTTGTCCGCTTCTTCTAAACCTCTGCCTCAGTTAGCTTCTTGAAATTTCCCCCTGGTCGTGCTCCCAATCCCCTATCCTTAGATATTTCTCTCTGAATGGGCACAGGCTGTACCTTTGGTGCCAAAAAATAGTCTTCATCCGATATGAAGCTCCCAAACTATTATCCTTGCTTCTTCTCTCAAGTGAGTTTTTGTCCTCCACCAACTTCCATAGCCTCCCCCAACCTTTGTGGCCTTAATAACCGAACAATAGCCTTAATCTCTAGCTTGAGCCCTTCATGAAATTCCCCTCCAAAATTATCTCAAATAGTTTCCCCAACCGACTAGAAAGGTACTCAAATCTCTCCCAATAATTAATCATTGTCCCTTTCTGAACTAAAGCAAAGAATTGCTTGTCAAAGTCTCCTTCCCGACTGATTTGGAAACGTTCTAATAAACTATCTTTGAACTCCCTCCACAATCGGATTGGATCTCTCATGTCTCTCCACTAATACCAAGACAAGGCCTTCCCCTCCAAGCATAAAGCCGTCGTCGTGAGTCTCTCCTTCTTTGTCAGCCCATTCACTGCAAAGTATTTCTCCACACTATAGATCCACCCAGGAGCATCTTCCCCCTAAAAAATGGGCATCTTCAACTTTCTCACTCTCGGATCCCCTCCGCCCCAACTTCCTCTTCCACCTCCAGCTTCTCCCATATAGCAATTGTTGTGATCTCTACATTGTTTTCTCCCGCCCCTCCTCCTTTCATAGATAACATCTTCCTCAAAATTAGCCCTCCTTGTTTCTTCCTCCAAATTTCTCCTCATGTTATATCCATCACCCATTTCCCTCCTGGTTATCGGTTCAACAGGTGGCAAGCTTTCCCTGTTGCCCAAGATTTCTACCTCTCGATCCTCCCTCATTATGCCGATATTGGGGTTTCTCGCACTTCCTTGGCCACCCGCCGATGCCCTCGCCTCCGATGTTGTCGGTTGGGTGTGAAGCTTCAATATTTTCTTCATCATATCCTCTAAGTTAGAAAACCTTCCTTCCATAGATGAAATAATTTCCTCAACTTCAGATTTGAATCGACCAACTTCTCATGCTAGTTTCTCTTCCAAAGTGTTAACTTTATTTGGTGTCATAGGTCTTGAATCGTGCTCTGATACCAATTTGATAGGAATTTGTCCTCCACACAACAAAAATAACAAGAATAAGATAAAACATATCAAACATCAACGAGAAAGATGTTTATTTTAGCATAACAAAGCAAGATACAAGTTGATCTACTATTTGAGAGGTTGATTAGCTCTACTTATTTTGAATTCAAATATGTCGAAATCCCTTAATGAATGCCCCTTACATCTTTTCCAAAGAGCTCCCCCCCCTCACAAAGCCTCTTCTCCTATAGGTGATAAAGGATGCCCTCCACAAGAGAGCTGAAGGCTTTTGATATGTTGAAAAGTTTGTGGGCCCCACATCACAATGATGACAAGACGATGAGGTTATGTGGACAGAATACACAAAATTTTTGTTTTAAATTTTATTTCCCCATTTTTATCTTTTTCTCCTTTTTTTTGCTCTATGAGAGAGAGAGAGAGAGAGAGTTACAGAGAGAGAGAGGATGACAGGAGAGAAAGAGAGTGAAGGAGAGCGAAAGAAAGAGTTAAAGAGAACGAGGGAAAAGAGGTTGCCAGCGAAGGCAAAGATGAGTTTGATGGTTGATGGTACGTGCGAGGGAGTCAAGCAGCATTGAGGTTGCGATAGGGCGAGAGTGAGTGGAATCGAGAGAGAGAAATTGCGAGAGAGTGTGGGACGAGAGAGGCTTTCAATTTGAGGGAGATGGGGCAATGTGCGAGGGATGGACGAAGAGATAGCGACAATGTGGGTTCGTATACGGGAGATGTGCGGGAGAGAGGGAGAGGGAGAGGGATTTTTTGTAATGATCATCACACAAATCAATTATTGTAAAAATACTACACTCTTACAAGTAATCCAAAGATCCTTGAATCATCAAAGTGTGCGGTACAAAACTATGGCTTTTCAAGTAGTTCACAAGTAAACCTCAATGCATCTTATGAATGCCAAGTTAGAAATCAATGTGAGGAAAATGATGAAAGAGGTGCCTTAGAATCAGTTAATGTTTGATTTGGATCTTTCCATGCTCTTTGGCTTCCTCCATCTTCGTATCTCTAGACAACTACCGCAATAGATCTGGAGTTCTTGGGCTTCTATAATTAGGCCTATTTATAGAGGAACACCACATCAAATTATATAAGATGATTATCTCCAAAATATCTCAAAGAAAATAAATAAATCTCATAGCAAACTAACCAATAAAATTTGGATACATCATTTTCCATCCGGAATTCCGTTCACCACATTAGTAGCATTTTCCATGCTGTTAATGGAGCAATATGAGAAGCAAGAATGCCCATTTATATGTTAATGACTAAATGTAAACTGTACTTCCGTTTAGAAAATATTGTAGAAAAGATTCTAAAAAGGTAGACACAAATAAGAACTAAGATAAACTCGGATTGTTTTTTTATTTGTGATAAGTTGTATCATTGACTAATAAAATCCCCTCTTATTTTCTTTATTGCTTTTCTGTAATTTTCAGTTTGCTTATACAGAACTCGTATGATGACATTGTGAATGCTTCACTTGGCCTAGGTACTCAGTCATAAAGGTTATGATGGTGCCATTGCTGATACTTGGTCATGTGGGGTCATTTTATATGTTCTATTGGCAGGGTATCTCCCTTTTGATGAGGTTGATTTGGGTACTCTTTATTGCAAGGTATGCTACATTCTCCTGTACATATTATTTCTGTTTGAATAGGTACTTTGTCTAGCCTTTAGGTTGTTTTATCTTCCTTCAGCAATATGTAATGTTCTGATTTGACATTCTGATTTAAAAAAGTAGGCCACAAATTTCTTAGATAGTCAACAACTAGCATAAAATTTGCCCAACAATCATGACATGAGTCATTTAATTCATTATTGTTGTTGTTGTCTTGAGGATTTTTTACGATATTACTTCGTCCATTCAATTGGACGATTCACCCTATATCTTGATGTATTAATTCCGTATCTTTCATTGAAATTGTTACTATTAGGGAGCTATAATTGAGAAAGTTAACACTTGCACACTTTAGTAAAAAGGTGAAGTCCACTGGCATGCAGGTGGTGTTTTGAATGAAAGGCCCAGTTATACTATCAATTATCAATCTTATTTCATCATCTAGAAAAATTTCATTTAGCAATTTGATGTTCATTGTTCATGTTAGCTTTGCGCCAAACTTCTTGATGATATATTATGAATAACTAGAGCAGGAAAGCGGAAGGCTTAACAAGTTAGAAGGAAAACCACTTCTTAGAATATATACCAGGCTTTAGCATCTACTGAATTAAGCCAATAAATATTTAGTCAGAGAAATAACATTTTTATGACTAAATGCCAGCCTGATGATACTGGTACTAATACATGCTTTCACGTACTGAGGTTTTCATGCCATAATAAGAAGCTGACATTTGATCAATATATGTGATGTTTCCATATTTTGTCCTTATGTTAGACATACCTTTGTAATTGAAAATGCTATCCTTTCATCACGTACTTTCTGCATTCCATTTAAAGGAAATAGGTCATTTATCTAATTATGCTTAACTTCAGTAGCAATATATGCAGGGAGAGCTCTAAAGGCAATGCATTAAATATTATATACATTGTGAAAAGTATCTGTATTATATTTTGAAGTGTTCTTTCTTTCCGTAAATCTGGATGGCCCACTTGTACAAATTTGTTCCAATTGAAAATTTCTATGATAACTTTTATCAGATCGAGAAGGCCGAATTTTCATGTCCATCATGGTTTTCTATTGGAGCAAAATCCCTGGTACACAGGATACTTGATCCTAATCCTGATAGAGTAAGTTCGTGGACTGTATGCTATAACACACTAGATGCAATATGATTGATCATCATTTGTTATCATCTTCTTGTTTTTTTATTGTCTTTCGTTTTCTGAACTTGCAACTCTCATTTATACTTATCTGTTCCTTTCCCAGCCATTAATAAGATTATGTTCTGAATAGAAATTTTTCAGAAAGCTGATGCTTACTTGAAGATGAGCTGGTTAGATGCTAGATAGTTAGAAAAAGGCATTTGGTATCACATCATTAATAAAATTCTACGTTCATTAATTTTAACTTTTTGTTTTTTAGCAGCTTGAATGTTCTTTACTCTTTTTTTTTAGTGGTTTGTACCAGGTAAGTGAGCCGGTTTGATGTTGAGTAGTAAAAACTTGAAGGTTCCATACCGTAACTGATATCATTTCAAGTTCATATGGCAGACTATTCTGCTTGGGAGAGAATGCTTTTAAAGTCTATGTAAACAAGGACATAGAAAGACTATATCATGAGACTTGCGAGCTTTTTCTCATGAGAACTATCTTTTAAGAAATTTTTGTTGCACCAACTTACATCAACTCAGTCTCTAATATTTAATCAAGCCTACATTAAAAGGAAACTTTTTGAAGTGTTATTAATTATGGTTACGAAGTCCATAACATAATAATAATAATAATAATAATAATAATAATAATAATAATAATAATAATAATAATAATAATATCATAATGTTTCTCATTTTCTACTAACTTATCTACCTATTAATTAGGGCTAACTAGCCAGGAGGCTAATTAAGCCAACTAAGATAACCTACTTGCTCTGGCCCAAGGGAGGCTAGCTAGGATGATTCAAGTTGAATTTGGTTCAACTTGAATCAAGACAACCGTAAGATTTGTCTGAGGGTGTGGTAGCTCTTAGAAGGTCCTAAAGATTGTGCAATGAGGTGCTTGAACCCTCGTGAAGTTTCAAAGCACCATACAGAACGAAAGAGGTCTCCTAAGAATGTTTCCTAGTTTTTTAGAATGTTTGAATTTATTAAATGAATTATCATCTCTATGGCTTTGGGGTAATTTTGATTTCAATTTCTTCATCATCTAAGAGCCCTAGAAGTGCGCGGTGTTGATTCATAATTTCAGAAATTTTAAGAAATTAAAGCAATTGATTATTATTATTTCTTTAATGCTCAAAGCTTTGCAATATTTATTTTTTTTAAATCATAGTGACTTGTGCCTTCAGAAAATCTAGAACTAGATCATGAAGTCCTCATAAAATGAGAGGGCGAAATATCTGTGCTTAGTCTTATTTCTAATTTAGTCTAACTTTTGAAAGTCTGACTTGAAAATACTTGATCCTTCTAAGTAGAGGCTAGGGCACGACTTTTCAGAGCCCACAATGTATGTATATATGTCAAAAAAATATGCTTCTCTCTGTCGATGGAAAGGAGTTTTGTGTTTCTCATGGTTTTGCTATAAAGTTACTCTTTGACAAAATGCTTTCAAACCTTATGTTGTATACCAGCACATCTTGTATTTCTTAGGGTATTAGTTTTGAGTATTTCTTCTTGAAATTCATGTTGAATGCATCAAATTGCTTGCTAAACTTCATATAAATAATTTCCTTATGAACTTACAGACTACTCACTGCTTGTGCAGCGTATTCGAATTGATGACATTAAAAATGACGACTGGTTTATGAGGAACTATGTGCCCTCTAGATATGTTGAAAATGAGGATGTTAACCTTGATGATGTATATGCTGTTTTTGATGACCCCGAGGTAAGGTTTTCTCAATGGTTTTCAATGCTTTCGTTTTTGTTACTTTTTCTCTTCTTTATAAATCAACCCTAGTTACAGTTTTCATGTTTTATTAACTTCTATTTTGTAGCGAGTGTATTGAGGACTGGCTTCTATATACAAGGGAAATTGATGCATTACTTATCCTGATTTGTTTACCATGCTGCATAATTATACCAGACCTATATTTTCGATTGAATAATTTTAAATAGAATGGTTTTTTTTTTAAATTTCTTTGTTTGAAGTCTAATCATTTATTCACAAAGATTCATTTATAATACTATTCATTTTTATTAAATTACCTTAATCAGAAAATATTACCCTCTTTAATAATATCCACATGGCACAACTACCCTCTTTTATGACTTTAAAGAAAACATATGTTGTTTCAATTATTTAAAAAGAAGAGAGAAGAAAAAAAAGAAACAAACAAAATGCTAAGTCATAAATAAGATTATATAACTTCTATGAAGTCTTCAATTACCTTTTCATAATTTTATGTCAATGGACATAAGTGATTGCGGTGATTTTTCTTGAATGAAAAATCACAAATTTGAATTAGAACTTGAAAGTGTTTTTTCATCCCTGAGGTGCGAGTCGGACGAGTTCTTATAGACGATATGTATAGGTCAAATTACGCTTTATGTTTGTGAAGTTTTGAACTTATAGCTTGCACTAGGCTAGAAATTTTGCATATGATACTCAAATAATATATATTAGGGGTGCAAACGAGTCGAGTCGAGCTCGAACCAGGGGTTGTTCAAGTCGAGCTCGACTCTCAGATAACGAGCTCGAGCTCGAGCTCGAACTCGAGTCGAGCTCAAAATCCGAGCTCGAGCTCGACTCGTTTCGCTGTCGAGCGGCTCGTCGAGCTCAATTCGAGCTCAAATGTCGTCGCATACTTGCGTTCGCTGCCGTTCAGACGTCCGTCGTCATCGCGTACTCGCGATTTGTCGTTGCGTTCGATGTCAAGGTCGCGTCCAACGACGACGTCGTCCGTCATCAAGTCGTTCGCTTTCGGATTCGTCGTCGTTACGTCGTCGCGTTCGGGTTCGTCGTCGTCGTCAGTCGTCACGTCGTAAGTGCCCGACCGGTGTTGTTAAGAATTTGGGTGACGTCGGTGAGGGGGGAGAGTTTGGCGAGGCGTCGGCGCGGTCGGAGAGGTCGCACGGGATGGCCTCGAGTCTCGACAGCAAGGCCGCCGTCGGACGGGGAAGGAAGCCAGGGGACGCGAGGCCGGCGAGATACGGCGTAGACCTTCCAGGGGCCACCAGGGGTGTCGGGAAGCGTCCCGCCGGTGTTAGCTGCCTTCAATGTTTTGAACGAAACTGCGTCGCCGTCCTCATTTAGAATTTCTGATTTCCCGCTCGCGAGCTCCGTCCATTTGGATTTCCCGCTCACGATTTCCATTTTCCCCCGCTAGCTCCGTAATCGAGCTGCTCGACGAGCTATCGAGTCGATCAATCGGTTGTTCGAGCTCGAGCTCGATAAGCGATCGAGCTCGAAATTGTGTTCGAGCTCAACTCGCGAGCTCAATAAGCTCGGCTCGTCGAGCCTATTATTGAGTCGAGCTCAAGCCGGCTCGCGAGCCGGCTTGACTCGGTTGCACCCCTAATATATATGCAGGTACGAATTATTCAAAAATACTTTCTTTTTTGTATATTTTTAATTAAAAAAATTTCATATTTTAAACTTCAAAGGTATGATACATATATTTTCATATAAGAGTATCACATTTATAGAAATACTACTCTATCTTTTATTTTGACTTTCAAATATACAATTTCATTAAAATAAGATTTGTGTTTTTAATTATATTCAATAAGCCTTATTTTTATTCAATTTTTGTAACAAAATTCATTTAACATGTGTAAGTACCAGTATTCGGTTAATACATGACCCATATTTACTAAGATCCTGATGGTTTAAGCTATTTTTTTAAATCATTACGATTATTATGTTAAATAACTGTTAAATTATTTTGGCTTGAGCAGTTTAGATTTTATTAATTTTGTCGAGTTCTAAATATTTTTTTAAGGATTAATCAAAAAATGAATTCTATGTTGATTTTGTGTTTTTCTAGATAAATTGTATGAAGACCTTTCAATTTGTTTTTGAAATATCTTAGAGTAGCAGAAGATGTTTATTTGTATTCTTTAGCTATCATATTTTATGTTTCATTTTTTTTTAATTTATAAAAGCTTAGCCAGCCCTCTCTCTCTCTATTTTAAAATTCAAAGTTATGATACATATATTTTCATATAATAGTATCACATTTATGGAAATACTACTCTATCTTTTTTTTTTGACCTTTCAAATATAAAATTTCATTAAACTAAGATTTGTGTTTTTAACTATATTCAATAATCCTTATTTTTGTTCAATTTTTGTAACAAAATTCATTTAACATGTTTAAATACCAATATTCGGTTAATACCTTTCCCATATTTTACTAAGGTCCTGATGATTTAAGCTACTTTGAAATCATACGGTTATTATTATAAATAACTGTTAAATTATTTTGGCTTGAGCAGTTTAGATTTTATTAATTAAGTTGATGAGTTCTAAATATTTTTTAAGGATTGATCAAAAAATGAATTCTATGTTGATTTTGCATTTTTCTAGATAAATTATATGAAGCCCTTTCAATTTTTTTTTAAAATATCTTAGAGTAGCAGAAGATGTTTATTTGTATTCTTTAGCTATCTTATTTTGTTTCATTTATTTAAAAAATTTATAAAAGTTTAGCCTGCCCTCTCTCTCTCTCTCTCTATGGCGCCAGGGTACTTCAGAGGGTGGGGCATCTATTGTCTTGGATGGTGAAGTCCGAACAAACAAGATTCAAGTCTGTCCAAGCTGACTAACCCAAAATCCATCGGTAAACGCGAGCAGGAGAATAGAGATCTGTCTATCTTGTCTTAGACTAGCCACACTCCACCCATATTGGCTTTCTTGAGCTTATTCATAACTTTTTATGCTAATGGCATTGAAAAAGAGAATGTATTCTTGCTTCATTGGCACTTAAACATGCTACATTTGAAAAATCTTGCTAGCATTTAAAAGTGATAAGCTAAAAATAATAATTTTTTATTTGTGATTTGCTCATTTGTTTTTTAATTGCATTAGTATTTTCGGATGGGGTCTTTTGCTAGTTTAAGGGTTGTTTGCACGTGGTCATAACATATGGGTTTTAACTTCTGTGGTATTTTGCACCGCATACCTAGCTGCAGTGGTACCGGGTTTTTTTTTTTTTCTTTTTTAGAAGCTTTTCATTGAAGAGCTGATGTTTGATATTGGCCAAGTATTTCCGAAGTAATTATCCTCTTACCACAAGACAAGAAGCCTGTTTGATAGAAATGGTGAGCACTATAAGCTATTCCTTTCTTAGTACTTAGCTTATAAACATCATCAACAGCATTACTTTTTTCTTTGCTCAATGTCCTCTTTTCAAGACTTTTAACTTTCCAAGATTCATTAGAATCTTCAATAATATTAATCTTTTGCCTCTCTTTATAAGCATATTTTTGTCATTAATAATTTGTTTATATCTCATCACTCTGCCACCAAATCTATTTTTTAATTTATGATCTATTTTTAGTCTTTCCTAAATTTTTTATGACAATCTTCTTAATAGAACTAGTCATCTTATCCCATATTTGATTTTGCTCAGCTAAGCCCTCTCTTAATTACGTATCTTGGAAGATAAACAAATTCTCATTTTTCATGTTTTGTTATCTTATTCTGGGTTATTTATTTCTTTTATCTATTTTATTTATACTCTTAAGATATATATTCATAATTACTATTTTATTTTTTTTATGTTGTATGGTCAAACTTGCTCTTGGAAACAGCTTTCAAGTTTTGCAGAAAGATTTCTTTCCTTGGTAAAAATTTCTATTAGATTTAGATGAGAATTTGACTTTTAACCGGACACAATGGCGAAAAAGGATTCATGTAGCCGACCCCACGTAGTGGGACAAAGGCTTGATGTTGTTGTTGTTGTTGATGTTGTTATGATTTTATTGCTCTACTTTTGAAATTGACTTAGAGATATTATATTCCGTACGCCCAAATTCAATGATAAGTTCTTTTTCTTGTTTTGGACCTCCCTCCTATTCATAGGTGTAACTTAATCATTTCACCAAATTAATATTAATTAAAATTTCTAAATTTAAATAATTTTGATTGTGTTTGATTGACAAGTAGAGATAGGTTCTTGTCATTTTGTAGAATTTATATTTAAATCTTTTATTACGTTGCTATTACTTATAAAATGGTTGACCATCTTACTGATGTGACGGTCAGTTGAAATCCTCTTGTAGGTGCATTATGACCTTCATTTTTTTTTTTCCTTTTGTCTTTAGTATAATCAATAATGATAAGGCATGATAGAGTATTGGACTATTGGGTTTAGTCCCAAGTGGAATTGTTAAGGCGTGTGAGCTATTGGGCTTAGTTCCACCTCTGATAGAATGTATATTGGTGTAGAAATATTTAGTTGTTGGCCTTACCTATAGGCTTAAGCTTTAAGGTTGAAAATGTATTTGACCATCAATATATCTAGTCCAATTTTGATCCCCTTTAATTTACACTTCCTAGCAAATAATTTAACATTTTAATGGCAATAAAGATTATCATTTGAAGATTTATTTTGATTTTATGGAATGCACTGCTTGCTGCTTACAAAATGTGATCTCCTGTAGGAACATCAAGCTTGTGAGTCTTTTGGAAATGATGAAGCGGCCCCTCTGGTTCTCAATGCATTTGATCTATTCAGCTTATCTCAAGGGTTGAATTTGGCAGCACTCTTTGAACGAAGACAGGTACTATTTGCCATGCTGGATGATTTTGTCTATTTGAGTTCTCCACATTCCAGGAAGAGCTTTACCCTCTCTATTAGTCTATGGTCCTCTCATTTTTATGCATCGTCATTGCAAATTGTGAACACCTTGTAAATATATACATTTGAATCTGTAGGAATGTTTTATTCTGATGATTTTTTCAGACGTTGTAGGTTATTTCAGTTTGCTAGATTTTGTAGAGTTAAGGGTCCACTTGATTATTTGTGGACAGACTGAGGCTTTGTTTGGGATGGCTTTCTTACAAATTCTTAAAATAATTTTGTAGTACAAAATTAAAATTTATGTACTAGAAAGCTGCTTTAAGTAGCGGTAAAAAAACTGTCTCAAACAAAACCTAAGTGTTAGAAATGAAGATTTTGTTTTCCCACATTATATATGAAAATAAATTATTACACGTGAAGGGTTTGTCCAATTTAAAGCACGTGCTGATTTCTATAACATCCAACAAAACGGTTAATCTTCCACTTTTCTATTATTTTCTCCAATGCGTTCTTATCTACCAGCAGCAAAATGGACGCTAAGAACAGTTATCATAACTGCAGTACATGCATTCTAATTAACATGATTGTAAACTTGAATCTTTGATGTGGTAAAGTATGGGAACTCATTTGATGCCGACACTAATTTTTTTTATGTCACGTCATTTTAGACCAAAAGAGAAGGTACCATATAAAGATGCTTTATAGATGAAGATTTGGATGCGAACGAGAAGTCTTCAATTTTATTTTTACATGATAAAGATTTTACAACATACTTTCTGCATATGCTTAGAAATCTTTCATGAGGTTTATCAATCCCTAATACTATGTCCTATAAAAAAAACTTTGGTATCTGAATAAATTTTGTTTGGAAATTTTTTTGATGAAATAGAAAATTTAATCAGTTCCGAACTTATTATTTTACTTATTGAGGTTTAGTAGAAATCCTAGGTGTTGTCATGACCTAGCCTGAAAACTTGGAATATTAAGGCAAGAATAAACGGTCAGACAAAAATATTAAATATTATCAAAATAAATGTTCATAAACTTTTATATAATAATAACTTCCAATACATTAAAATAGTCGCCAGATCATAATGTTCATTCAATTCCAAAATAACAATAGATCTATTATTATTTGTACACCATCCATAATAAACAAATATGTCTCACTTGTAACTCCCCGTTTGTAATACACAAACTTTCTTATCTCACTCATTTAGTTCTCAAGCAATGTTTAAAATTGCGCATTCGGGTATTGAGGCGTTTTTCATTCGTGTGGCAAGGCGTAAGCCTCAAGGCGTTTTGAGGCGTAAGCCTCAAAATCAAAAGATTGCGTAAACATAAAATGAATAAGCTCCCCAAGTGATTAACTTTTGAATTTGGGGGTATTTTGAAAAAAATATAATTGCCTATTATTGATACTATCATCGGGGTATTTGATTTTATTTTGTTATATGAACTTTATCAACTCTATCTCCTTATCAACGGGGGATTGATTTCAAGCTTTAACTTTGCAAGCTACTATATGAGTTATGAACTTGAGTGTTTATATTATGATAATGAATTTTCTTTATAGAATATATTAAAGGCTTAATTCAAATTTAAAAACCATAAGATCATCGTGAATTTTGCCATTGAATATTCATTTATTATAATGAGATTTGAAAATGATTTTTTTAATAACAAGATATTTGAAAAATTATTGCTAGTATTTCTCTTGTAAGATTCAAATCTTATTAACTCCAATGTTTGCAAGGAGCAGACTTGAAATGTAAGGTTTATGAACCAGCCCTATAGATAGAGCGAGCCACTTGAGAGGATCATGTAATGACAAGTTTGATTTTTAAAAGAGATTTTGTAAAATTTTCAGAGTGATGACTTGGTCATTTTTGGGGCAGTTGCACAATTTACAATGCTAGATTAAATTTAAGGTCACTTCTATTTTAAACCGTAAAGCATTCTTAGATCTCAAATTCAAGAGTTCGATGAATTTGGTCGAAGCACATATGGGTTAATTGATTTAAATGATTTTATGTATGGCACATGCCTTTTGATGCATTTGTAAGACATATTCGAATGTTTCACGGTGCATTCATGCAATATAATTGTATAATTTAAGTACACTTACACGTTTCTTGATGTTCTTTTGCAATGCTCTTGTATACTTGCTTGATCTTCAATTCTCTTAGACAGTGCATTTGTATATTCATCAGTATGTTTGCACTGCACATTTAGTGATTGCATGGAAAAAATTGCTTTTGGTGATTTGAAATATCATGCGCACTTTGTCAAAATGCTCATGCAACCTGTGATGCTCAATAGAGCACCGCTTTGCCTCATTTGAAAAAATTTCATTCATGGGGATGTACTATTCATTCATGGAGTGCAGTGCCTATTAGCAAATGTATTGTTTATTACCGAGATATGTATGAGCTTTTTTTTTAGTATAACATGTAAATCACTAGGAGCACTCGGACATTCATGATGTGTAACAGATTTTATCATTTTTCTTGTTGGAAATCATTCACGTCATTGCAACTATTTATGATGCATAAAAGTTTGACACGGTAGATGTTCACGTGAATGTACTGTCATTGAAGCGTGTTCGTTACTTTGCATTGAAGTTCATTATTGCTTGTATTTCATCTGCTTGTGTGTGTGTTGTGGGTCAAGTTGTGAGTGTTGATGATGATATATCAAGGACGTTTTTTTGTAGCTTTCACGAATTTCCTTTAGTGGTAGATTTTTATCTGTTATCTAGTATTTGATGACCTTTTATTATGCATTCAAACTTATATACATTTCAAGCAAAATTTTTTTTTTTTTTCATCTTATTTGTCTCATTTGATCTTCCTTGTCAGGATAATGTTAAACATCAAACTAGATTTCTTTCACGAAAACCTGCTAAAGTGCTTTTGTCAAGCATTGAAGTTGTAGCACAGTCAATGGGCTTGAAGACTCACATTCGCAATTATAAGGTAATTGATGCCACCATTGATGTTGAATTTAATGGAGCTATAACTGGCATAATTGAGAATGTTCTTTGGATCCCATCTTTTCCTGCTGCTTATTTATATGCAAAGTCTATTTACTTTATGATCACTCTTTTCTTGCCCATGAAATATGAAGTTGGCTTTCGTCATGTGCAGATGAGGGTTGAAGGTCTATCTGCGGACAGAACTTCCCATTTTTCAGTCATGCTAGAAGTGAGCCCCTCTCTTAATTTTGCTTGATCAATGTTGTCTACCTGATTAGAACATATGTTCAGTGTCGACAACATGATTAATTATTTGTTCTATATTATTAGTCGATTGATGTATTAGGGAAATATTTGATTTTCTTTTAAATTTATTTGGAGTTATTTGTTTACAACAACAAAAACAACATCAAGCCTTTATCCCACTACGTGGGATCGGCTACATGAATCCTTTTTCTCCATTGTGTCCAGTTAAGAGTCAAATTCTCATTTAGATCTAATAAATAAATATCATTTCTAATATTTTCTAGCCAAGTCTTTTTAGGTCTACCTCTACCTACCTTTACATAGAATAAATCTAATACATCTACTCTCCTAACCAGGTCATCCAAAGGCCACCATTTTATGTGACCTAACCATTTAAGGCGACTCTCTCTAATCTAATGTTCCATTGGAGTTACTCCAACCTTATCACGTATGTGCTCATTTCGTATCCTATCTCTAAGAATAAAGTCACTCATCCACCTAAGCATCCTCATCTCTGCAACACTTAATATTTTGCTTCTCTTTTAATACCCAACATTCTGCACCATAAAGCATTGCAGGTCTAACCACCATCTTATAGAATTTTCTCGGGAGTGGTACTTTTCTAGTTGGAGTTATTTGTTTATTGAGAGTTTTTTTTTTTCTTAATTCAGAGTTTTTCTGTGTTTTAATCTTTCAGATCTTTTTTATATAAATAATATCCCAGTGCTTATCAAGAGATAATGAAGAGTTATTGGATTATTCTGAATAAAGATATATTATCCATTCACGGATACCTCCAAACGTGTTAGAAAAATCAATTATTCATTAATGCAGTCTTCTCACTACTCTGAAGTAAATAATAATTAATCCCCCAGATGAAGTCAAATATATGTCTTGATCCCACGGTTGTTGTAACTGACTTTTATTTACTGTGCTAATTTGCCGCACCTACCAATCTTCTATTTCCTTTGAGTTCGCTCCATCAATTTGAAATTGATGCAGATTTTTGAGGTAGCTCCATCAATTTTTATGGTGGATATTCAACGAGCAGCTGGAGACACAGAAGAATATTTCAAGGTGAGTACTTTCTTACCGTGTTCTGCAAGTGGTTTTGAAAATTGAGTAACCATAGGTCCACATATGATTTGACCAAAAATTAATCTGCCCTTCTATTAAATTTGCAATTTTCATATTTTTCATAATCTTTAAGAAGTTAATAAATATGAAAATCTCCCTGTTTTTTTTTCTACTGCATAGCACGAAAAAAATGGTGTTTTCAAAATTGGATTCTCTTTATCGGGAAGGAAATGATTTCCCTAATAAAGAAATGGTTATGAAAATTGAGTAACCAGAGGTCCATATGTTTTGGCTAAAAAGTAATCTGCCCTTCTATTAAATTTGCAATTTTCAAATGTTTCATAATCCTTAAGTAGTTAATAAATATGAAAATCTCCCTCTGTTTTTCTACTGCATAGCACTTAAAAATGGTGTTTTCAAAATTGGATTCTCTTTATCGGGAATGTTTTCCCTAGTAAAGAACAAGATTTTATATCATATTCAAAGTGAGCGAGATAATGTTCAGCACAACCATAGCCTGCTTTGACTGACATTTTACAATTTAAAAAAGGCTATTTAGAGGAGTATTTTGTATTAAATAATCACTTTTCATAATGCATGCATTTATCCATTATCATTGTCTTCCCAATGTTTTAGGTTCAAATCTTTATGATTCCTCTTCTTTGTCGATCCCAGTAAGTGTTACGTGGTGTAAAGTTTAGCTTTTATAACTTTTTTCAAGCATTTATTCCTATTAATTTTAGTTCACCTCTTCTTCTGATACCTTTCATATTATTTCTGTAGACCTGCCGAATTGGTGCTTTTTTGGGTTCTCCATTAATAGTTTATTTGTAACAATCTTGTATTTCTTAGGTGTTACTTCAAAAGTCGACTCAATACATAGCTTCGCATCTTTGCCTATCTAGTTTACTTACACATCTTAATTATTTATAATGGCAAAACTCAATTGGTTGTTGGTGATTTTGTTTTAAACACTCAAATTCATATAACATAGTGAAAAATATTCTTAATTAATTTACATTGAAAATATACCCATTTTTCACACATTAGACTAATTGATCTTGGATTAATCTTTGCATTTGAGTCTTTATCAATTCTCTAGTTAAGCCCATCTCCAAATGGCTGAAGGTCCCTTAGACTAAATATTATTATCTGCATGATTGTTATTAATTGAATCACCTTTGAAAATATTTTGCAAATCATTAGATGACATCGCAAAATATATTATCATGAAATCAATAATTAGCTACAAGGGATATTTGCATAGGAGGCTTGCAGATGGAGTCAACGAAGTCCTAAAAATCTCTGTTTCCCTATGTTTTTATTGTTTGCATCAAAATATTCCTGAAGTTCTCTTGTAAGATGGCATTATTTACATATTTTTAGTTTCTCACATTACATAGGATGTGAAGCGCACCTCCGCTATTCCATAAACGCTCAGTTAATTCTTCTGGTTTGAGCAACGATGTTGATTAGAGGCCAAAATCCTTATGGAAAGTGATATCCAAATCCATGGACAGTGTTGATCCAACTACAAAAATTTATAAGAAATCCTGGCTATAGATGACCCAATAATAATGCTTCTTAAATCCTACATCGTAAAAAGTGATATCCAAATCCAAGTATAAAAAAATCATTATGTGAACATTCAAGTATGAAGCACAAGATCAAGTGGCCAATGTCCCTGTTGCCAAAACAATAATAAGAATAAGAAAGCCAATGAATTAATCAGTAGCGTAGAAGAGTTTCTTAAGAATATATTTAAAGGAAGAAAGAGTATTTATCATTCCTCAAGAATTTTGTAATGACAACTTTTCTCTCTTAAAGTAAAGATAGGTCATAAATAAATAAAAAGAGATTTTTTTTTTCCAATAAATTTTAGATAATTTTTTAAACATATTTCATAAATTAAGCTGATTTCAATTAAAATTTGTTAATTATATGTTTTATATCACCACCTGGCATGACCCCACGAACGCACATCTCAATATCTCCGCTCGTCTCGTTCTCTTATAACTCCCTCATGACCAGCCTCTCGATTCCTCTAAGGGACTGGTTGGATGAAAGAGAAATGCAGTGTAAAATGAATGCATGACAACTTTTTATATGCCTTTACTTCTTGTAATAGAAACAACATTGTTCCTGCCAATAAATTTGACCCTAGAGATGACTTTGAGATGACTTTTTCTCCTATGTTCTTTCATTTTTTAAACATACCCAATACCTTCCAAATTAAGATGGTTCCGCTCTCAGCAGCCATTGTAATATTCATCAAAGAAGGGAATACTAAGATCTTATGCAATGCAACTTGAATTTGGTGCAATATGTGATTGTACCAAACTTGAAGCCAAATTGAGTCAAATACAACAAAAATTCTTCGCAAAGATTCTAAATTAAAAGAGTATCAAACAATATATACTCGGCTGAGAACTTCCTCATGGTGTTAGCATTTTTTGTTACCCATAAAAGGAACATAAATATCCATTATGACTCTTTTTTGTTCTATATTCATGGGATACTTAGGCTTCGTTTGGGATAATTTTCTTACTGTTTCTTAAAGCAGCTTTTTAATATAAAAATTTAGTTTTAAAATTAAAAAACTGTTTTAAAAAGCAATAAAACAGTCGTCCCAAACAAATTCTTAACCATCCTTTTCTGATCACTAGCTTTTTCCAACGCTGCCATTTGCTTTGCAGTTTAACAAAATCTTCTGCGGCAAGCTTGATGACATAATATTTAGACCACCAGCAGAGAAAAGCAAATCACGTCTGTTAAGGATGTCCAAACGTCAATCTCCAGCATAAATTATGTGCATATATGGCCGCAGAAGTTCATCTCCCCAGTTTTTATTCTGAAGCTGGTAATTCATTTATGGTGATTATTTGTTATATCCAAATCCCTTTGAACTGTTTTCTCTGTTAATCTCTTTAGGTGATAATATAAGGTAAAATATGGTGTGTTCCTCAACAGAGGCAGTTTGGTCCAAGGTAGTAAAATGTTGATCTTCACCTTGTAGTTCTTACCAACAGCTTTTACTCCATGAACCAGCTTTTATGCATGTTAACAAATTCTTTGAACTTAGCTACCTTTTAAGAGCAATTTTGCAGCATTGTTGTATAAGTTACATGTATTTTCTCATTAAGATTTTTGAAAAGAACTTTGACTATAGTTTATTTTATTATTTTTGGAGGAGATAATAGCTGTTGAAAATGAAAATATCTTGGAATAGATTGGTTATTGTACAGAGCCTTGCATTGGGTACCTATACCCACACCCACCCATGTACCCAGCCATACCCAATGGGTATGGGTGGGTATGGGTATGCTCATTGCCTTATGGGTGCGTATTCAACATCGGGGGTAAATCGATTTACATTGTTAATCGTCGTATATCTTATATTACTGCAATTCTCACTACGTAGTGTGCAACACTTAACCACACTGCAACTACAGTAAATTCTGATATGCGCCTTAAAAGTTTGCAATCAGAGTAAAGAGCAACAAGTCTCAAGACAATCAGTCTGTGGCATATTGCGTTCAAAAAGTATGGAAAGTTGGTGGGTATACGTGGGTACGACATTCCGAAAGTCACCATGGGTGGGCGAAGCTTGTCCAAGTAAATCATGGGTATCCAACCAGGACCCCATATAGAGCTTTGTTATTGTAGCGTATTGTTTTCCTTTTTGTTTCTGGAAATGATATAAAGATTATTTCACTTTGTTTCTGGATCCAAGAACAATATTAATCTAGTAATAAGGCTTTCCTTTTGTTAGAAATTTGTTACTGTAAATTATGGGTTGTTTGGGTTCTTCCTTGGTAAAATGCCAGCAGATGGCTTGCTGAATGATGATCAGCTGAGCCTTGACAAAACAAATTGAGATTTAATAGCCTTAATTGATACAGGAACTCTTAAATTACTTATTTCTCAACTACCAAGATTGTGTATTTTGATGTAGGAGTTTAAGATCTAGGGTTTATTAATATGTAATTAGGTTGTTCAGCACATGATTATACACATAAGATCAAATTTATAGTTCACTCCTAATTTGGATAATTAAAATATCCCACATGATATTCCCACATGATATTTAAGGATTTTAAAATATATTTAGGACAAGTTGCAATCTAATCGATTTGCGGACACCGTCATTCTGATGACACAGTTAGAAGAGTAGTGTATTAAATTTGGCCTATATTTAAAAAAATATAAAGATAGGTTTAAAAATATTTGATTAGAAAATATTAAAATTTATTTTTTAAAAAAATAGATTTAAATAAAAATTGGACTTTTAAGAAAATAATGAGGAAAACAGATTTATATTATACTTTCTGGTAACAAATTAATGAGCTGACTATTAAAGTATTAACTAAATTCATTTTAAAAAAAAAAAAAAAAAAAAAAAAAAAAAAAAAAAAAAAAAAAAAAAAAAAAAAAACAAGTCGATTACATTTCAAGCTCTAAAATAAAATGTCTATACAACTATACTTACCAAGGTTCCTGCTGCCTTGCTCTGTAAAATGTACATATATAAAAAATGAGAATCAAGTTCTTCCATGCCTACTTCAAATCTATATAACTCAGTAAACATTCCTGCATATTGAAGGCCAACAACTGGACAAATTATTCTATGTGAATACCGGACGGTCCAGAAACCAACCAGAACGCGCCACGTCACCAAATACGGAGCACCGGTACCGAGCAAAAAAGTGACATGGCGCATTCTAGTGCGTCCGCACAGAATAATTTTTCCAACAAATGACCTAGTAACTCACAAACCAAGCATGACAAGAAAACATGGAGCCTAATGCATGCAAAAACATCACAGCAGCTGGGTTCCGAATGGGTTGTTTTGGTAATGGGTGTTGTTCACGGGGAATGACCCGAAACCTGTCGTGTCTGCGAAGGGGTTTGCGGAAGCACCCGTTAGCAATGGAGGTTGCTGTTGTAAGGCCATCGGGTGTGCAAACGGGTTGGAATGCATCATCAAGGACTGGTGTTGAGCCATGGCTGCCATCTGCACAGATGGAGGGGCGGCTACTTGGTTTGACACGGCGAAAGGATCGGCCGCCATGAAAGGATTTGGAGGAACACCGTGGTGTGGTTGCTGCTGCAGCTGCAGCTGCTGCTGCTGTCTATATGCGGCATCGTCATACAAACTATCCAATATGAGCCTGTCAAAGCCACCTCCCTGGAAGTCCATTGCAAAATGTGAAACCTTGTTCTTACAATGAATGGTAAAATTAGTATAATATGTCATCTATCAATTACATACAGAATCTTGAAGGTTATTAAACATCCTTCATCAATAGGCAGAAGAGATAAAAAACTAAAAAGAATATGGCATGATCAAGATTAAAGAAAATGCCACTCACATAATCCATGTTGTTTCTATTAGTGTTGTAGCTAAAAAAATTATCCAACTTTTCAAAAAAAAAGAGAAAATAATTGAAATGGTCCATTGATTCTTTCTGAAAGATTAAAAAAATCTCCAACTATATTAAATGATCATTTTGATCCCTCAACTCTTTAAAGATGAACCAAAATTATATTATGATAGTATTATTTTGGTTCCTTTTAAAAGACTCGAAGAATCAAAATGGTCATTTAATATAATTGAGGACTATTTTAGTCCTTCGTAAAGAGTCAAGGGACCATTTTGATCATTTTTCCTAAAAAAGATATAATACTACAATTGTAATTAACTTTCAAAAAACTTACTTTCTCTATAATAACACAATAATAAATTTTACAAAGAACTAAAACCACTCCAAATGGACAGTTCCAAATGGACAGTTCTTGTGCCACTTTCGTAGGATGTTCTGATACCAATAGAACTCAACCTATGCCATTCAAACCTAATTCAGTAACACAGACTCAAATACAATTTTCTTTTTTATCGCTGCCATCCCTCAATTTGTGTTTTAGACAAGCAGGCCGTATGCTCAGCCAAACACCAGAAATCAAGATGTGTTCTTCATCTTCTTTCATGCATTTCATATCTTCTGATGGAAGTAGAATCTTTTTTTTTTCCCTATTTTATTTATGATACTATACTCTCGATGCATGTGCTGTACTTTTTATGATGCTAAATCACACTTTCATAAACTCATGGCTTCAGCAGATTTTCTTCCTCCTAAGACTTGCCAAATTATCATCATGATACCAATATTACTCAAACCATGCCATCAAACTCTAACGCAAAGTCAAGCATCTTTCTTTGTTGCTCTTCTGCCTTCGTTCCCCTCAAATCCTCTATCTTTTAAATCATTAGCTTGTGCGTTAGGCAAAGCATGAACAGTTAATATATGCTATTGAGATATTTTGTAGTTCATTTCTTCTCCTTGATAGCGTCTGGATTATTTTTTGTTTATGTTAGTTATTTTGATGTATCTGTCATAATCTATCATTATTTATACATCATGCTAACCTTAATTCATTGTCGTGTATCGTCTTTTTACAATATTTGTTGCATTTTTTAAATACTTATATTTTCCTCGCCTTCCAAACTCAAGTCCTTCCATCTCCCTTGCAACCCCTACGATGGTCAATGGGGTCCATATACGTAGTACCGGACAAATGTCACAAGAAGTAAGCAGCCGCAACAAACTAAGGTTTTGTTTGGGACGGCTTTCTTTCCGCTTCTTAAAGCAGGTTACTAGTACAAAATTAAAAAAAAAAATTGTACTAGAAACCTACTTTAAGAAGGTAAAAGGAAGCCGTCCCAAACAAAGTCTAAGTCAACAAACTAAGTATTTCAACAAACAACAATGGGACACGAAATGATGAAATTCTACTGCAGCTTTGTTACTTTAAAAAGATGACAATACAAACCAGCTGGCTTTCAACGGTAGATGAATGGTTATTGCTACTGGTAACAAGAGCTAGCTCCCATCCAGATGGATCAAATGGCTTGTCATTAATTGCACCAGAATTAGTGGAGGCAGCATCTGTTCAAGAGTACAAAAGTTAATTTCAACCATATCGATCATGAATATTATGCAAATAAACATAAACTAATACATGATGAAAACAGATAACAATAAGCATACCAGATGGAACTATTGCTAAAGCCAACGCATTGCTATCTTCTATTGCTGATGCACCCGGATTAAAATCATTCAAACCCTGTGCATAAGATGGATTTTAACTTGGATTAAGTAGAAAGTGAAGATGAAGGAGACGAGGAGATTATAGAGGAATGAAGGGCAATGAAGAGAGCCATCAATATTCACCCAAACTTACCAATAAATCTCCATCATCTGCCTCCTGGAGAGGGCTAGGTGTAACTTCAACTCCCACGTGAGAAGGTTCTATCTTTGTATCTTCAACAGGTGGGTTTTCTTCCTCAACAGCAGCAGGAGTATCCTCTGGCTCTTTGTAAGTTAAAAGAAGTCTCTCCGGAAATTCCTGAATCAAGTTAGAATTAAGTATTCTCTTCATATAGAAAAATATTTCTCCATACAAGATATAGCATACTTTTTCTAAAAATACACCATAACATGACAGTCTACATAGAGTCAACTATATTTTTTTTCAGATGGCACACCACAAAAATGGAGCTTTTAAGTGAAGTGGCCATACAACATATACACAAGATTAAAATGACAGCTGCTATCGCAATTCCTACTGTCAAATAGTTGATCTACCACTTAACAACCAACAGCAATCAATAAACTAAATCTTGCCTAAAACGGATGTCAATTTCTTTCTGACAGGGTCTCATAACAGCATTATTGCATTTTTTTTTGTAAATTATAGTATGCCTGGCAACTGTCAATGTGCAAAATGATATATATCATAAATTATAATGCAAAAGTGTCGAGGTTCTATCAGGTCAAATCAAATTCAAATTATTGACTCCAAAGTTTAGGAAAATGTATAATGAAACCTTCTTTAACACAACGAACTTCATCAAAGAAAATGGAAAGCTTCACAACCACATCCATCCAAACAAGAACATTCGAAATTTTCAAATCCGAATAAAGTGTTTCTATATATATTAAGCTTTATTTCCCTTGCATATGAACAAGAAGCTGTGCAGCATGGTCGGCCCTTTACGACAAGAAACAGCATTTCATGATCAGCCCTTCATGAATAGATAAAAGACACTCTTTTCCGCTCAATAGTTCAAAAACCATTTTGAAATGAAATTGAACAATGTTACACAGGCATCATGATGAAGATGAGATAGCTAGAAAACTATTCTTGTTGCCAATAGCTTTTGATGGCTTGATGAAGTTGATGATAACTTACACTTTTGTTGTTGATTGATAAAGGTAAGAGAAACTTGTATTAGAAAGTCCTTCAAATATGAGAAAGAGAACACAAAGTCAGCCATAAAAGAGAAAGCCATAGGAGAGAGGATGCATGCATGAGAGAGAGGAAAGGAGATGAAAGTCAGTCACCCTTAAGAAAGAGCTTCATGCTTGCATCAATATTTATCTTTCATTCATAATCTCTTACAAACATACTCTACATATAGAGTGTGAGAATAGAGTGTATGTACTTTACACGTGATGAAGTAGCAAAAAGAAAATAATCTAAATGTAATAAGAAATAAATCAATTAAGGATCATTTATTAAAGAATTCTCTAAATAAAGCATCATTTGATTACATATTTCTTATGTGAATAATCCTATCATGGTATGTTCCGACATGTTCAAATATGATAAGTGAAAGTATGCCTGTCAATATTAGACCCGACCTGCAAACCCGACCCGAAAATTTCGGGCTTGGGTTGGCCCGAACCTAAAGCGGGTAAGGTTCGGCTAAAGAAAACCGACCCGTTTACAAAACCGGGTCGGGTTCGGGTTGACCCATAAACCCGAGAATGACCCGGAATAACTCATAAACCCGGCTGCCCCGCGACCGCCTGCGTCGCGTCAAGCACTCGAGCGCGCCCGGCATCCCGCCTTTTTCACGATTATATTGCTGAACTTTATGAATTCTCATTCTCTAAGCATACATGTTTCACATTTCTACCACGCTGAATTTGAATATAAATGAAATTTTGACTAAAAAAAATTCAATAAATATACGGATCCTTACTAAGACATACGATTCCTTATGGTTCTTAATCAATTGCCTAGTATTGGCAATATGACAAACAAATACTAGCTAGAATGATGGCACCATTAAAAATTTTAGAGGAGACTTTGTTATACATAATAGACTAACAGAAGGCCAACAATCCAGACATATCATTCCTACAACAGCCGGCATCTTTTTTTTTTCTAAAAAATTGTATACTAAAAAATACAACAGCCAACATCAATTTTTTTATTTTTTATTTTTTTTCTTTTTATTTATTTTTTATTATTTATTTATTTTACAACAGCCCGCATCAATCTAGCTCTATGCAGTTAGGTTTAGGGAAGGATATTTCGCGGTATTAGACTGAAGGATTGCGACAAAATTGGTTAGACATATTTTTGACGAACTGATGATACATTCTTTATATCAATTGCTTCCTTGAAATCACCGAGCATCAAGCCCAACATAAGAGAATCAATCTTATGACATGTAAATAGATTTCTTTTAAGTACTCGGAATTTTAAAAAGGCTAACAAACATCAGTTCCATAGGAATAATTAGTGTCCAAAAATACAAACAACCGTGAAACCGCATAGGACTGCTCTACTATAACTGTCTGTCCTGAAAAAAACATTAGACATAAACAAGTTTAAACTCCACTATCAAACGTGCCAAACGTTCTTCCCAAATAATCTTTTACCGATTTAAAGTTCGCTGCATTTCTAGACGCAAGCAACAGGTCCTGTGAAACTAAGATGTCATTTACTACCCATCTTGCGAATCTACAAAATGATGCATGTGGAGAAATTTAAGAAGCAAAAATGGTTGCCAAATGTACAGTGAAATAGTTTTTAATTAGCTGCCTATTTAATACCAAATGAAAAAATAATAGCTCCCAGGGGTAATTTATTTCTACTCCATAATAACCTATATGGGAAGAGCCATTTGCAGCCAGGAAGGGTAGGTCGGGAGGCAGGTTTGAGGTGTTTGGAGACAATATCGGAGATAAGAGAACTAAAAACCAATATCAAATGGTTTTTGACGAACCTTTTGGACTGTTCTACCTATACTTTTCCGAAATACGTATACTTTCCAAGAAAACTATTTTGCAGACAATTTTGAGTGAAGTAATCAAATCACACACCCACGTCAGTACATGATAACGAAGAGCATATCTCAGACGAGTTCACAGACAGCAACCCACCACACTATAGCAGCACCACCACATTTTACAAGGTCAAAAGGATATGCTTAAAATTTAAGCCATCATAGGGAAATCAAGCTTAAAATAAATACCAAGAAATTAAGTTAAAGGTTGAAACAAGACCATCACTGCAAGATAAATTATGGAAGAAATTTAGTACAAAGATAATTGATGAAAAAAAATATATAAAGTATTAAATAGTTGTTCATAGACTTTTTTATTGACTTCGAAAAAGTATATGATCAAGTATCATAGGAATTGATATAGAGGGGCACCATGGGAAAATGTCTTTAGAAGCTATATTGAAGTTGTTATAATATATGGCATTCACTAGCATTAAATAATAGAGTTCCAATCAAAATATGTATATATGAAGAGGCAAATGTGAATTCATATCCATTTATATTCAACAACGGGGTGCATATAGCACAATCTATTGATCTTTGCTATATGTAGAAAACATTGCCCTATCAGGTTAAATAATTTCTAAAGTGTTAAGCAATAAAAACAAAGAAAAACGACAGAAGACTAGGGACTTTGGATTCATAGATAAAAGCTAAGGTAGACAATAGGGAATTTTATTAGATATAAAAAAAGATCATTTAATATTATTTAGATCAACTAATATCTACATATCATAGACTTGGATATCTAAGATAAATTACACAGAACTCGGGATGTATATAGATGACGAAACAATTTTGTAGTTAAAGTTCACAATAAAAATGGACAAATTCTTATAGGACGCTAGACTAGGAAACATGGAAAATTTAAAAAAAAAATGTTATTAAATAACAATAATAATGATTATATTACTTTAATGAATGTTTGTGAGGAAAGAAAAAAATAACCAAGTTTAGTGCGATAAAATTAAGAAAGTTAAGACGCATGCATAATTAAAAAAAAAAGCCAGAGTGCAATTTGTGAAATGATACATTAGATAGAGTAGCATCCCCTTGGGAAAACAAAATTGTACAAATTAAACTTGAGTTATTTGAGAAGCAAAACAAGAAGAAAAGAAGATAGGGAGATAGAAGTAATGCGAAAAGGGATGGAAAATAAAAGGAATAGATCAATAACACAATTAGAAGTTGAGAAAATTTGTTGGTTTAAACGAGAGTTAACAACATATACAAGCCTCAAGTATTCAAGGGAAAAAGAATGATTGCTTGGGTCCCAGAAAAATAATGCTGGCGATGATGATGCATTGGCTAGTCTCGTCATAACGTGGACAATGATTCACACAATATGGGTCATAAACAGTACAGTTCACATGCTACACAAACCCAATCAGTTTTTAAAACCAATTGAGAATGCAATAACAAAAAACTGTAAGGAGAAAAAAAATTCAAATCTTGTTGCTTCCACAGAACCATACTAACAAATTAGGAATATCATAAAACTCGTGCTTTGGGTCGTGCTTTGGGTGGAAAAAATATGATAAGTTCTAATGTACACAGATATACCTACTTTCCTCAAAAGCTTTAACTTACTATGGTAATTGCAGCTGAGAAATAAATGATACTTTTGAAAGTTCGGACAAATATGAAGAAATAAAAAAGTAACGTTGAAAAACTGAAGTAACAATGAGGTTACAAATGCTAACCAGAGCCTCACTGGGAACAGAAACTACCCGTGGAGCCTCTCTTATATATTCTTCCATGGTTGCAAGAAAAGACTGAGGCGGCTGAAATATGGTTGAAAGAAAATGAATCAACAAACCACATAAACGGAGAAAATGAATGCAGTAAAAGCTGATTGAACAACATAAAGCACCTCTCTCAAATTTGGAAATTGGAAGTTCCTCGCAAGTTCTAATCCCCTACAAACCTCATAAAACTCTGATAGGTTTGTAGCCTGTGAATTGAACAACAAATTAATATATTAAGCATAAAAAGGATATATATATAGAAAATACACACACTTCAATAATAAATGTAATCCCAATGGATGGTTGCATACCTGCTGACCAGCCCTTTTATAGATCTCAAGGGCTTTAACAGCTTCATGTCTTGGCATCTCAAAGAACTATACCAAAATAAAGTTGCCATGAAAATGAATGTGAATAAATCCTACACGGATCAATCAAGACTTTCATGAAAAAAACTAAAGATAAAACATAGAATTGTTTACCTTATCAACAAGGTTGATGATGCCATCATTAATAGCACAATAAATTTTGAAACTTTCTTTCAGAACCTGCCAATTAATGACCATGGAAGGATGAAAAAGTTCACTTTTGCAAATATATTAAAAAAGGTGGGTTTGAGGAAAAGCATATAAAACCTCCAACTTCATAGAACAAGAACAAATAACAATGTCAATGAAAGCACTTTTCTTATAACAATACAATGATTATAAATTAGTGTAATTTTATTGTCAATAACGTGACTAAGGAGAAATATGGAAAGCAACATGTTTTAACTATACTACAGGACACAAAAGCATATGATAAAATCTGAATAGCTTATAAAAGAATCTGCCTACATCTCCAGCTTGGCGAAAATCGATAAATTACTAGGATGCATATATTTGATGCATATGCATCATCCGTTAACCAGTGGGAAAACAAGAAAGTTTTTAATATAAAGATATTGGAAAAAGATAGAAAACGAAAGAAATGTATGGGATTATGAGTTAATGTTGGAAATAAAAGCAAGACTGTTAGATTGAAGGTGAATTTCTTCGAAGTTAATTAAAGAAGGAAGAGGACTAAGACTAGATGCAGCTCAAGCAAATCTATTTTGACTTCAATCTATCAATTCAGAAAATTCATTTCAACTATGCAAACTATTAGCATATGAATATCAATCTATATTAAAGACAAATCGAGTAAAATGATGGTAAGCAATAATAAGCATAAATTAAATAACACACAATTTTGACCAATTAAAATGTAAGCATCACATATAAGCTAAATTTCATCTAAAAGTAATAAGTGAAACATAGAACTCTAGAAAAGGAATACTTAGCCACAACAACAACAAACGTTTATCCCACTACTTCAGGTCAGCTACATGAATCCTTTGTCTCCATTGTATCCAATTAAGAGTCAATTTTTTATTTAAATCTAATAAAAACGTCAATTTTCACTCTCTAACCAAAATCTTTTTAGGTCAACCTCTACCTTTCTTAACATATTCTTAACATATGTTGAATCTAATACATCTACTCTCCTAACATGGTCATCAAAGGTCGAAGTTTTATGTAACCAAACTAACTAGGGCAACTCTCTCTAATCTTATTTGCCACTAGACCTTCTCCAACCTTTTCACGTATATACTCATTTTATATTCCATCTCTAAGTGTAAAGCCACTTATCAACCTGAACATCCTCATCTATGCAACAACTTAATTTAATGCTTCTCTTTTAACGACCAACATGCTGCACAATAAAACATTACAGCTGCCACCACCATCTTATAATTTTTCCCTTAAGTTTGAGGAATACTTTACTATCACACAACAGGCTCAAAGCATTCCTCCAATTCAACAATACAACTTGAATTCTATTAATCATAATCCCTATTTATTTCACCATTGTTTTTGAACAATAAACCCAAGATATCTAAAACATGCACTTTTTTAAATGACTTGATCACCCAATGTCATATTATCAACACTAGATCTTTTACTATTACAATTACACTCAATATATTCAATTTTAGATCTACTCAAATGAAAACCATTAGATTCTAAGGTTGATCTCCATAATTCAAGTTTTTCATCAACTCCCTCTCTAGTCTTATCAGCAAGAAGAATATCACCAGCGAAAAGCATACACCAATGCACATCATCTTGCAAATGTCTAGTAAGATGATGAAATCTGTTACAAGACAGTACAATCTCTAAGAAATAGCTGTTCCAAGACTACGTAGGAATTTCAAAAGTGATAGGAGCAAAAACTTTTAAAAAGAGAAAAAAAATACAAAGAACCTGAACAACAATTAACCTTAAAACATGAGGATAAGCATGATCTAAGAACACAGCAGACAATAGTAGTGAGAAAAAACCCACCATGAAAAACAATAACCTTAAAATTTTAGCATCAAATTATAAGCTGAATTTCATCTAATATCAGTATGAAGTAAAACAGAGGACTCTACATAAGAAATACCAAGCAACAGAACACTCCAATTTCAAAAAAGCAGTTACAGGAGGACGGTGAGGAGAATTTAAAAAATGATAAGAGTACAAACTTCCAAAAAAAACATGAAAAACCAGGGAACCCTGACAACAGGTAACCTTGCACCATGAAGATAAGAATGATATGATAACTGCATGGTAACAATAGTGCTGGAGAAAAATTAGATAAAACTACCAAAAATGCAACTAGCAGGAAGAAGTAATTCACCAAAGAGCAAATCTAGGTAGAAGGTTGAGGCTTACCAACGCCAATGCATATTGAATAACATGACTGCTGAATGCAGCTCCTTCTGGCTGCATAATAAGAAGAAAAATATAATAGTAAGCATTAAAAGCAATTAGAACTTCCAAACAGAAATATCTGCACATTCATCAATTAATTTGAGAGAAACATCAAATCAGGTTCCAAGATGATTACACGGCATCCAATAAGACGATATAGTAATTGTTGTAGTGCAGGCAACTGTTCTAATAACTCCTCAGAATTCAATCCTCTCGTTCTACTGTGACCCTGGATAAGGCTCGTTGGTTTTAGTAAAACTTGCTTTAAATAAAATGTAAAAGAAAAGCATAAACCGTATGCTTCTGCATGGAAATTTAAATGAAGAAATAGCACTTTGGCTGCCCGCACCTTTTCTGACCCTGGAACAGGTTTTTCCAAGTGTTCAGCTTCAACGTCATACTTTAATAAGCGAAAGCATTCCAACCTTTCCTCCAAAAATAAAGCATAAGTTCGAACCCAAGCAGAGCAATCCCAAGCTGCACAAGGTGATGAGTTATATTATTCTAAAACTACGACAAAACCCTACAAGATTGTATTATTGAGATGATATAAAGTGAATGTAGTAAACCGATAGGGCTCGAGTCATCCTTGAAGTTTGATAATTGGAGAATGCCTGTCCTCAAAGAGAAATTCAGAAGCTCTTCACGGAAAGTTGGATCGCCCTCCCTTAGAGACCTATGTATAACAATTAGTGTCTTCAGAGCTACCTGCACAGCACCAGCCACAGACTATCACAAAGCATATATACAATCATAGAACATAAGCATCGCATTGAAAGGAAAGATGATAATAAAAGTCTGGATTAGGAAATAAGTTTACATTGTCCCAGTCCAGATAGCATTTTGAATTGCTGCATCTTCTAAAATGATAATGTCGCATAAAGCTTTATATTTATTCAATCACTAATGGAAACTTCTAAATATATTCATTTAATTTAGTGTTGATTGTTGATACCGTTGAAGTGTGGCCCACTGAATCAAGGTAATAGAGTCAGAACTTTTCTGTCAGAGTCAGAATAAGACGATCAGAGAGATGGTTGGTCGGGCCATTTTGTTGTGTTTAATGTAAACAACCAAATTGGTTTCTTAAAATATGGATGCGGACAACTTAACAAAGGTAGTGGGGATCATCCATAAATTGGGAGATATATACAATTTGATGAACACCTGGGGATTCTAATTTTAAGGTAACTTTTGCTTCCTACTTCAGGTCAGTATGTTAAAATCCACTTAAGCCTCAAAAGTGGAACCTCCAACTCCTGATTTGCTTCCAGACATTTAACTTGCCCACTTCCTTGACATTGAACTGTTTCTAGCATCTGCAATTGAAAATCTAAGCATTTTCTGTCTAAAAGGAAGCTGGCCAAAGCTGTTCAATTAAAAGAAATGAAAGAATAATCAAAGCCTTTAGTGACCTTAACATGAAGAAGTTCAAGAAATTTTCAGGAATTTGTAGCATATGAGGTAACAGAATCTGAAAGTTTAGTGAAACTAAGTTTTTATAATATTAGATCCTTGAATTCGATAAAGGTCTGCTAGGTTGCAAGTATTAAACTCATTCATTTTGATAAAACTCTAATTAGCACCAAACCACGTCAAAGGCTTCCTCTACGACATCATACGCCATCACAGGCAACTGTGCCATTCTATTTTATTTGTACAAAATAGCTTCTTAATGACCTGAAACAAAGTTTTATTGAAGGCTTCAATGAGCCGATTTACCATTAGGTAATAAATGGTAGAGTAATGTCAATCACTATACGTCACTCAAAAAATTGTTGGGGAATTTCCAGCATGAGGTAACAGGATTTATAAGTCCTTGAATTCATTAAGGGGATATATGGTGCAAGTACTTTGCGTATTAAAAATACAATGTATTCTAATTAGTTAGGATTGTTTGGTTGCTTGTAAAATAAAAGCAGGGAACTTTTTTTTTTCATTTGGACTGATTTAAAGTTTAAAATTGTTTGTTTGCTTGTAAAATAAAAGCAGGGAATTTTGTTTGGTGTTATCCTTTTTTTTAAGGCAAAATAAGCATACTAAGGTATTTTAAAGTCCATAGAATTAGTTTATACCAATTTGATAGGAAATACTTGAGTTCGCAAGTAATCATATTGGATTTACTTGAGTTAGCAAGCAAACCTAATCAATAATTAGTATAAACCAGAGAGAAAACGAAAGAATCGTGGTGGAAGAACAAACAAACGATATCAAATCTTATAACAATCAAAGAGAAACAAGAACGAAGCAAATATACAAGAGATCCTCAATTCGAGAGGAGGATCGTCTCTCCCAAATCTCTAGACAAGATTGTCTAGAGCTCAAGCCTCCAAGAAACCCTAATTTCAATCAATCAAAAACCTAATCCTCTCTAATTCCCACATCCCCTTTAATACAAGATCTTTCCTAATTTAATTTCCCTCCCAAACCCTAGCCGACCACTCCGTTTGAATTTTTCATTCACTTTGAATAATGGGGCCCGCCCCATTAGGTGGACCAAGCAGAGGAGGTGGAGGCTTCTGCCTCCTATAGACCAGCAGCCCCCTTTGGGCCGGCTGGATCTGGACCGGTTCATTGTGAACCGGTCTAACAATTTCCTCACACCAAACACCAATATAACCAAACCACATGCAAACATTTTACTTATTATTCCTAATACTTGCGACTAAGGAAAACCTAGGGTTTTTTATACGAACACCATAACTCAAGCAAAATTTTGCAAATACTCTGTTTACCAAGATGTTATTGAGGATAAATTATTTATAATTGTTGTGTCGATTGCAAACAGCACAAGCTTAATATGAATGAGGTTAAGTTCAGCAAATGAGCTACTTAACATAGATCTAACAGCAAAGTAGGACTGTAGAAGAAAGGATGCATAACTTTTCGCCAAACTAAGAATAGGATCAATGATGATGATTTATTTCAAATTGCTTGATTGATGTAGACACATTTTAGATTTGCAAAACAAAGATATTATAATCTATGTTAAAGCCTCTTTGATAGGTAGAAAATAAATCTGTAAAAAAATAAGGGCATTCTGAACCCAAAATCATTGGATAATTGGCATGAATCAATTGAAATAGAAATTGGTCAAATAAAATTGAGACTAGAATCACCATGAAGAATTGGTGCCCTATTCCTTGTATTGATGATTTGTTGGACCACTTATCACATTCAAAAAAACTTTAACTAAATTTGAAATCAGGCTTGAATTGGGGACAGCCAATCAAAACATACTTGAATCAGTTCACCATGTATAAGCATAAGTTTAGAATATGCATGAACAAGTCAATTTAAATCTTAATGCAAAGTTATTTTTAACTAAGTGCCACCGTATATTATGAAATTTTTTCTTAGATATAAGTCTTTTCAACATTTTATATGTTATACAAATTCTTGTACAAAAAGTTCCTATATCAATGTGAAATATCCCACCTTTGTGCATGGTTCATCTTTTTCACCACTAGCTTATCATGCTTTTCCACGTGATTTCTAGTCAGCTCGGTTAAAATTCAGTCTGGATCAAAATTGAATTTGTCATGACAATGTTAACACAAACTGAAATATATTTACTAAAGTTTGGTTTGATCAAAACTCAACACATTTGATTGCATGTCCAAGGAGACTGCTTCAAACTCAACTATATTTGATCCGTTTATTGAAGAGGACACAATTCTAAGGGAATTCAAAGCAAGTATTTTCAAGAGTCAAATGATGAACATTTATTATTATTTGATATATGCTTTCTTAACACCAACTCATTTAACCTTAGCTATCAATTGCAGTAGTTTTTTTGGTAATGGTTAACAGTGTATCACATTCCATTTAAAATATCTAGAAAAATTATGCATCAAAAAAGCACTTCAAAATAGTTGATCACAATTTAAAATTTGACATGCAGACCTTCACTGAAGGTAATGATGATGATATGAAAGCTCGGATATGTTTAGTGGCGATGATGATTATGATGATCATTATGAAAGATGCCCTAAACATAAAAGAAAATTTTTTCATCAACAATTTATACAAAATAACAAAGGATTAACTAATGAAAAACTATAACACTAGAGGTACTATGATTTCATTTGGTAAGACGATCAAGGAAACTGGAATAACAGCATGTTTTTAAATTCAAGCATGAAAATGGCTAAGATGACATTCACGATTCCAACTACCATCATCAACAAGCTGGTTGTTTAATGAAAAGGAATATGAAAAGTTTCTCTCATAAACCAAAGATTTTACGACTTCAAATTTGTTTTGTTCTTAGCAAGGTGATAATGTTTGATAATTCACTTCAAGGAAGAGGCATTCTCTTGAAATATCAACAACAATAAATGCCGTGAGAAAAAATTGAGTTTGAGGTCCATGGATCCGGAGAATTAAGATAATTTAATGGATCAACAGAAACAAGTATCTGTGTTACTTTTTAGAATTCCAATGCACTCATGTTTATGACTCTAAAACGGGAGAGCAAAAAATAAAAAAGCAACGTTATGCATGCACAAGCTGCACTATCATCTCAAACTTTGAGCAGCAAATGAATTGAAAGAAAAAAAAAAAAGGGATCCAAGAAAAGCATATATCGTGAGGCATGATAAAACAACTGCAGTGATACTCAAATATATTTCTTAAGAAAAGAATGTAGTAAGTTAGGGTTAAGCAAGCGCACCGTCCAATTGTGAGTCTTAGCTAGCCGTCTCGCAAGCGCACGTATACAGTATGCCACGTCCGCCCGCGGCCGTGATATGACTGTAGCCGCCAAGATCTCTGAAAACAAGACCGATCACAGAAAACAACGAATTAAAAAGCAGAAGAATCATAAACCTAAGGATCACCCTCATAAAAGAGAAGATGGGTATGACGCACTTCTGATGTGCCTCTCCTTGGGCGGACACTCGACGTGATTCGTGGCCTTGACGATGGCAATATCCAACTCCTATCGAGAGAAATCCGGCTTGCAGGTTAATAAAGATCTCTTTGAAATTACTATGTTTAGTTTAAACACTCACCGGAAACTTTGCGGATCAAATTTTCTAAATTAGGAAAAGGGTTTTTCGAATCAAAACCTTGAAATCGCTGTTGAGATTGGCGAGACCAACGGTGGTGGAATCCTTAAGGGCTCCGTACGCCTTCCGCAAACTCTGCATCGTCGCCATCTTCACTTCACGGCAGCCCCCTCTTCCGCAGCAATTGCAAGACCTCCCACCACCGATTACCTTTATAGATCACTCGTATCTTTCTCCTGCCTCGCCGACCTCGACGACCGGTTTTCGCTAGCGCTTGCAACTCTCTCTGACCGCAAGCTCGCGCTGAAACCTGAAACTCTCCCTATTTCCCTCTTTTCCTTTTTCCCTTTCCCTCTCTCTCCCGCTTGTGAAACGCTGGCGAATATCGACCCACTCTGAACGTTTCACTGGAGAGGAATTTTTAAATATTAATAATTAATAGAACCCTTATCATTATTTTATGCATAGACAAACATTGACTCTATATCTTATAGTATCTAAAATTAGAGAAATATTTTATATATATATATATATATATATATATTTAAGAATAAATTATTTTTTATTTATACACTGACTATTTATTTAAGTACATCATAAATAAAGTTAATTTAAATTTATTCAAATTCATATAATTCTAATATTTGTCTGCTCGCACAATATTATGATTCATGTTCATGACAAAGCTCTCATTATGAATCTCATTCTTCGTGAACTTCAATCTTGAAATCTTGTCCTCATTCATAAGTCATTGTTTGTATCAATACTCTCATCAAGCTCCCATCACTAAATCCTATTTTCCTTCGAACATAATTGCTCTCTATGTTATCCTCTACAAGCTCAGTTCATGAAACCCTTTTCTCCTTCAAACTTTGTCACTCTGGTTGATGCCCTAGAAAAATTCCTAACATGAAATTCTTTTTTTTCCTTCACCTGGCGTTGCTCCCGTCAGCGCCCTCGATAAGCTCTAGTCTAGCGCAAACATGACCTAATGTTCTAAACAATATGAAGGAGCGCTTGCATGCATTCACTTAGCACAAACATTTTTATGAGTCTAATCATTGTTCAAACTAGATTCAAGTCGGCTCAAATTATATTCAATTTAAAACCAATTTCATTTAATAAGAGATTAATGTTTTATTTGGGATAGTTTTTTGTTGCTCTCTAAAACAACTTTCTAGTACAAAAAAATTTTGAATTAGAAAATTTTATGCTAGAAAACAGTTTTAAGAAGCAGTACAAAGCCTGTCCCAAACGAGACCTAAATCTAAAGTTCATAGCAATTATTTGGGCACATTTTTCATTAAAAAAAAAATAGAGAGCGGAAAATTTCTACATTTAGATATTATAATGCATATATATGAGTTGACGGCAACAATAAAAACATCAAATTATTGTCAGGTCTCAAACCCTCGATGAGAAAAAATAGAGAATTGTATTAGATAGCCGATAATCCTCATAAAATTTATTGAATAATCATGAGATATGAAGCCAAAATTAACCCCAAAAAAAAATGAAGTGTCTTCTTACTAATTTATAATTGGCTAATTGCTTCCTTAAGTTGTAAAAAGAAAATATATTTAAAAAAAAAAGTTGTAAGAAGAAAATATGTGGGACCAAAAAAGAAAAAAATGACGTGTTTTCTGATGCAAGCTGGAAGTCTGCATTGACCATGGTAATTTATGTAAACATTTGCAATTTTGCGATCCAGACCCAACGTAATAAATGAATATGTGGGTGTTTCTCCTTGCTGCGCTGCGCTGACCATATAATATGCCTACAAATTTCTTTTGCAAAACGATTGCGTCAAATTTGGATGGCTGAAGATATTTTAATAATATTTTTTTAACTGGTCCAATTATACAAATTTCAGCTCAACGAAGTCTTAAGTATAGAAATATACGCCTATACAGGCGCATAGGGCTAGATAAGTCACCAAAAAATTATCCTTATCTCAGCAAACTTGCAGTCAAGCTAAACATCTTTGTAAAACAAACTTAGCAAAACAAAAATCGGTCAAATTCGAGCCCAAATAAGCTCGAATAAAGCACGCTAGAAGCTTTACATGATTAATTGGATGACGAAATGATATCCAAATATAGCATGATTAGAGTCGAATCAAGTGGCTCAATGAAACAAATCTAACGAGCTCTCTATCATTTAATTATGTCATCGTTAAGGCAGTTAAAAGTTGAATGAACAGTGTATAATCGGGGGAATCAATTGGACCATCCGATAGAGCACTCCAAATTTGCCACGAATTTTCTTTATATTTACGGAACTTGTCACTCTCAAAATATGTAAATAGATCCTCACTCTCTACATGAGGAGGACCTTTGGCTAAAGATTGGAGAAAACTCTAAAGCTTCAATCATCTTATAGCTCCTCCGGGTCGCATCTCCAGTATCACCTCCCGCTGCCATCCCCCGACCGCAACCAAACCTCCTCTGGGCAAGAGGACCTCCATCAAATTTTCACCCAGTTGTTGTCCCCAAACTTGTGAACTCTTTTGTCTGCCGACTACGATCCTCAGACCATCATCATCCGACTACAATCCTCAGACCACCATCATCCCATTACAGTCCCTTACACCTCCATGTTGGACTACGGTCCCTCCGACCTTCATCGTCCACCGACTACAGTCCCTTTGACCTCTGTCGCCAACTGACTACGGTCCCTCCAACGTCCATCGCCCGATTACGCGCCTTCGACCTTAGTAATCCAAGTACGATCTTTCAGACCTAAGTTTCCTGTCGACTACAGTTCTTCCTACCTTCATCACTCATCGAATACAATCCCTCTAGCCATCTTTCCCGACTACAGCCCTTTCAACCACCATCGTTCAACAATGATCCTCCGACCTCCATCATCCACTGACTAATGTCCCTCTAACCAGTATCGCCTGGTTACGATCCTTCGACCTTGTCATTTGACTATGTCCATCAGACATACGTCCCACGCTGATTGCGATCCCTCTGACCACCATTGCTCGACTACAGTCCTGCAACCACCATTGCCCGACTACGGTCCTTTTAACCTCCGTCGCCCACTGATTATAGTCCCTCCAACCTCCGTCACCCACCAATTGCAATCCCTTCGACCACTGTCCCGACTATGATCTTTTTGACCTCTGCCGCCAATCGACTATGGTCCTTACATCCACTGTCGCCCTATTACAATCCTTTAGACCTCCATGCCCGCTAATTATGGTCCCTTTAACCACTATCACCCAACTACGGTCCTTTGACCTCAGTCGCCTGAATACTATCCATTCGACCTTCGTCATTGGCCGACTGCAGACCCTCCTACCACTTTAATCTAAAGTACGATCCTTTAAACTCAATCTCTGAACTACGATCCTATTAAGCTTAAGCTCAAGTCCGAGGTGACTCGTGCTCAGTTGGACTCATTTAGACCCCTAGTTAAGCTTATATGGGCTCTACATGATTAATTTAACAATTAACAAATGACACTCATACTAAAAATAGAGATTGATGCTATTTTGAGTGGATTTGATGGTAGATGCAGATGGCACTCATATGAATGAGAATTATTGAGATACATTTCAGAGTTGGAATAATTCACCATTTAAAAAATAGTCTTAGTAGTTTTACATTTCCCTTAACTTATATTTTTTATATTAACGATTATATTATAAAATATATTAAGCTATCCTCCCATTATATCACCCTTCTGAAAAGAATCTTATAATTTATTTATTCCATGATTTTACTCGCCAAACTGAAAATCTTTATTTCATTTGCGCCATAGGTAGCTAGAAGCCTACAATGCATGAGATAAGAAGTCATTATCAGCAATTACCTTGGTGGAATACAGCTTATAGGAGATATATTATCTCTAATAAAATAATATAAATCTAATATTCTATAAGAGATTATTGTACTTAATTGTTGGGTTGGTTGAGCAAAAGAGCTAAAAATTGTATGATATATAGATACCATGCTGAGGTGATATCGAAGTAGGTTGGGTCTATGCATGCCCTAATTGAATTAACTTGACTCAACGCAATTCATTAATCGATTTCATGGCTTCGATTAGAACATTGTTTGCCATAGGAAAAGTAGGATTTGGGTAACAATTTTGTTAGTGAGTTTGACTCCCTTTAGGCCTAATTAGGGGTGTTAAATTCGGGTCATGAGTCGGGGTCGGGTCGAACTCGGAACTGATCCGGGTTCAAACGGGTCAACCCTAACCCAACCCGGGTAGATAAACGGGTCGGAAATCCGAACCCGGACCCGACCCGACAAGTTGTCGGGTTGACCCGACCCGACACGATACCTGAAACGCACGGACGCGGTCGGGCTAGAGCGGGTGCACGTGGGAGCAAGTAGGCGCGTGCGTGAGCAAGGGCGGGTCTGCGCGGCTGGGCGCCAGTGCTGGCAGGCTTGACAACTTCGCGGGCAGGGTTCGGGCGGTGCGCGGGCAGGCGGGGGCAGTTCAAATTAAACGGGTTCACGGGTTGACCCGGCAACCCGCCGGGTCAACCCGAACCCGACCCGTTTTTCAAATGGGTCGAATAAGGTATCCCAAACCCGACCCGTTTTGAAATCGGGACGGGTCCAATCCGGATTTTTTGGGTTGGTTCCGAGTCGAGTTTTAGTATTGTGTCAAATATTGACACCCCTAGGCCTAATTAGCAACATTTGTGATCTTATTAATAGCTAGCGGTGGTTGAAGAAGCATACACAACTTAAAAAAGTGTGATTTAGCCATTATTATTATTATATGTTTGCACTAATTTATTATATCATAAGCCTTCTTTTTTACATTCTACTTTATTATTTTTTTGGACTGAAACTTTAGAGCTCTCTATTGGAGACAAGGATAACATTATTAATGAGCTACCTGGCCATTAACCTAATGTTACGCAAAAACACAAAAAAGTGATTTTAACTACTCAATATAATATAACATAGATATTATTGTCCTAACATATTAGTGTTATGTAATGCCTAAGATGTTGTGTAAGGGTGGATTACAAAGGAGGCTCACACTAGCCTTTTCTCAAACTTGAAGGCTACATTTGATATTAAAAAACAATCAACAAAATCTATAATTATTGAATTGACATATTCAAGATTTTTTTTTCTAAAGTATTTAATGATAAATCTATAAGCCCTATTATATGTGTGTGCAATAAAAACACGTGTTTTTTTAACTTAATAGTTTATTTATTATATAATATCTACGAACTACAACTCAACTTAAATGAACTTTTAAAAAAATTAGCATATCCTTAATTTTGGAAAGTGAGACAACATATCACCAAGTTATCTGAATGATTTTTAAAACATCATTAGAACCATCTAAGATCCCCTAATGTTGATACATAAGTAGAATAATATAAGTTGTTGACCGACCATTGAATCGTCCATGTGATAAGGGTCCTAACAATTAGTCATTGAATTTTTCATGTGATTATTAAGGGTATGCCTCTATCAAATTTGAATTGGAGGTAATTGGTCATTTATTCTTGGTCCAATGACTACTGATTGAGTAACATATGCATTGATGGAATGAGGAAGACAATGTTATGGTTGATCATATGGAGTTGGTCTATCTAGTGTAATATATTACGTTAGTTGCTAGCACATTGAGTCTACGAGTTGATTCTCAGTTTAATCAAGTTAACGCTAAATGCTTCTTGGTCTACTCTAATTAACACAATGCATCATCATCATGGAAGGGTTCTAAGGCCAAGGGAAAGCATAACTAGCTTGAACAAGATTGTTGGCTTATCCAAATTTCATTAATAAGCAAGTTCATTCACTTATGTTAGGAAAAATTGATTGCTTGCATACATGTGGACCATTTGGGCTACTCGAATGATTTGATATATGAGTAGTAGAGTTGAGAGCATGCTTCTTAAAGATATCCACCATGCACAAGGTACACAATGCACCCTCACTTGGAGGAGAGATGTTAATTTTTGAGGTGAGGCAATGAATATTGGAGGCAGTGACACTTTAGGCATATGATGACATGATGAGAGATCATAGTGGAGGTGCTTAAGAAGAAGAAGGCATGCTAGTTGGTGAAGGAGAGCAATCGAGGGGAAGGGTTCTACAGAGGCATTAAAAGCAACGTGAAGGCGAGGCATGAAGGGGCGAGGCATGAAGGGAAGTACAATAATAAAAGAGGTGAGGATGAGAAGGGTAAGACATATATGAAGCAAAGCATAAGAGGAAGGTCAATGACTTAAAAGAGTATGAATCTATATGGGGAAATTCATCCCTCATAATGTATTGGTTTGAAGTGATATCCTTATTATTATTTTTTATTTAAGCAAATATCCTCCAAAATACCCCCAATGAAGGATAATCGCTTTTATTTATGGATTGACCATTAGAGTTGTAAGTCCTTTAGAGCTTGCTCAAGTTTGAACTAATTTGAGCCATGGTTTATGGTTCGAATTTGGGCGCAATGAAGTTGATGTTGTTTTCTTTCCCCAAAGTTCAAGCTCACGTCGTTGATTGTTGCTACTCACCCCTAGGATGGCTAGGGTTTATCCTTTTTTTTTTTTTTTAATCTTAATAGGGAAATCATATCTTAAACTACTTATTGAGCTATCTAAGTGCTAGGTGGGGGTTGATTGGTGGTCAAGCTAGGTCGTAAGTATTTTAACTAGGCTTGGAATTGGGCTAACTAAAGATTGGTTATAGGTACCCTTCTAGGCTTTCTTATGAATAGGATAATTAGGCCAGGGCCAATGGGGAAATATAGGAGTTCTACTAGCCCACAAGAAGGGGGCCAAATAATTGACCTCAAATGAGAGCCAATGAGCTAAAAACTATACTACAAGCAAGAGACCCTCCAATGTCAAAAGAGAGGTCAACAATCACCCTGTCGCCTAAGCTAAATTCTCGTGTTAAGAAACTTTATTTTAAATAAAATATTAATTTATTACTACTCACATATACTTTTCTCATCTTTTTTAGTTGAATTCTAATTATTTATACTCCTCCCCGCTCTCCTCCCTCTTTCAATACCCATTCACCATCCCGTTTATCCATGTTAAATCAAACATCCATAATAATCTAATTCTTTATTCATTGTTGTTGTCTAAGCTAAAGATAAAAGAGTGATGGATTCCAACAGAGAATCCCCTCCTGCTTAAGCAATATCAGATTCTTTTAAAACTTTTATAACTGAATTGAACATTGAAGATTGCTCCTACAATCACACTTTCATTCTGGGTTAACCTTCTAATCTATTATTGCTATAAAAATTTTCTACTTTGATTTTATTGATCATCAATCCTATCATATACTTGAAAATATACCTCCACGCGGTACGTGATCGAGTCCCAAACATATAAAAGTTGAATTAAACACTTTCACATAAGCATAAAATAAATCAATTTTGTCATTTTATATGATTATATTATAACTATATATTAAAAATAGAAATTAAAAAATATCAAAAATATTTTTAGGCAATCATTAAACTTATATATCACTTCTCATCCATGCCACCTTTTGCTGAAAGCAACATATGAGATATTGAAATTTGAAGGCTAACAATAGTACCAACCTTCAGTTCCTAACTTGTTATAACTAACTCTATTTTACAGCCTAACTGATGTAGATAAACTACTTAATTTGCTAAAAGTATTTTCAAAGACTCTTTATAGTTACATCTTTGTATTAATCATGAAAAAGCTCCGCTTCAACAATTGCTTTAGGCTTCGTTTGGGACGACTTTATTCCTGCTTCTTACAGTAATTTGGTAGTATAAAAATTTTATTTGTTGTACTAAACAGCTGCTTGAAGAATCAGTAAGAAAGCTGTCACAAATGAATCCTTAGTTGCTTATTATTAAAAATGCAGATGTCAAATCAAATCTGATTTCATCATAAGAATCCAATAGTTCATAGATTTTGTGATGATTATGAAAATGATGAGATGATAAATTATTTTTCTAATAAGAGCTCCACATGACTCTAATGTGCAAGTATTATCAGAATTGAAAGCTATGTTTCACAAAAAATTACAAAAGAGAGGAAAAACACAAGACATTGGACATCAAGATTTATGTGATGCAGGCTTCGTTTGGGTTAGCTTTCTTACTAATTTTGAAAGCTGCTTTTTAGTAAAAAAAATTAATTTTAATTTGTACTAAAATATAGCTTTAAAAAGCAGTAAGAAAGTCGTCCCGAAGCCTCAGTCTCAACTAAGCTTAAGCTTATAATACAGGAGGGAGAGTCTGATCAACTAATAAAGAAGCCACAGTCATATGACAATGATATATAAAACAAAAGAGTTACTATCTGGTCCATTCCTTGCTCAATTCCTAAGGCTAATAACTCGAAAACAAGGAGAAGAACAAAAGAAACATCCACAATTGGTTTACCACATATTAATGTCTCTTCTCCTCCTCACATGCACTTTTGAAGCCACCAAATTCTCAAAAATTTCTAACTCTTGTTGGCACTCAGGAAAGAAGGTACAATCATGTAAATCAAGGCATGACAAAATACTTTTAATGAATACTCAGATACTCATTTATACAAAACCCATTTATGTTCATTTATTCTAATAATTAAATAAACTAGAACAAAAAATTTTAAAGCTCATCATATATCTATAAGCTCGATCATCCTCCAATGCAAACTCGCTCCACCATCATTGACTAGCAGTTCAATATCATGTCGATTCTCCATACAATGGCGGATTCAAGGGGACCAGTCAATAAAGCACGCTATGTTGAAGCCTGCCTATAAATCCAGCAGTCCAATCAACAGCATGACGATGAACCAAGCAATATCCACACTATCACATATCAATCTAAAAAAGCATATATAAAAGTGTAGTAAATCCTAGTACATGCCTACATAATAACTGTGAGCTTTTCTCATTTTGTCTATGATAATTTTGAATAAACATTATAGGAGTTGAAAGTAGCGGCATAATCTCAAAAAAAACTTGAATAATAATTTATAAATTTGAATAAATTTGTTATAGCTAGGATTTATTCTTTTTTTTTTCCTTTAAAATTGTCTATGCTAATTCAAATCTGGATGAAAAAAACTGAGAAAATTTTATCAAAAAAAGTTTCTGACTCCACCACTAACCCCATATGACACATACCAACGAGAACTTCCTCTTCTAGCAAGCCTTCCTATCTCCTCGCCATCATACCTTTTTTTTTTTCAATGTCTAAGCACCATCAAACAACTTTAGGCTATTATCTATTCATATCAACACCCAATGGTCAAACCATCAATATGGAGCCTTGATATGTCACCATCCACCTGCAAATCTATTAGAACATTTATTGTCCTGCGCCAGTTAAAAGATAGTACAAATCATCTTCATAAATCCACTAATACTAAAAGATGAAAGCATTCTCTTGCCACTAACTATTTCCTTTATAGATATGTGCACAAAAAGTGAAATTATTCTGTGTGGATGTCGAATATCATTCAGAGACCAATCAGAATGTAACATATCATCTCCTGCTTATTATCCTGTTCGGTACTGCTCGATACCGTGCTAAACCATCTTCATAAATCCATCAATTCCCTGCTCGATACTGCGGCTCAGTATCGCTTGTTACCTCTCGATACTGCTGACTTGGTTCATTTTGATTAGTCTTCGGATGGTAAATTGTATTCGATATCCACGCAGAATAATCTATTGTACATAAGACACTATGCACAATATATAATGTGTGAAGAATGTCGCAGCAAAATTATTTTTGAAAAATGAAAGAGAGGAACTCAGCCCAACACACCAATAGAGCACTAATTGCTCATCACAAAAAGAGTATAAAAAATTAAGTGCAGAATGCTCTCCAGCTCACATGAAGCAGAAACCACCATCACGGGATCTGTGGTCCAAAAGGTTCTGAACTTTTTTTTGATGTATAAATAGAACAAATAAGATTCATACTCTGATGTTCTTTAGTAATTTCATCTCATCTACATCTATCTACTGCAACTATATTGATCCAATAAGTCAGTAAGAAGTTTATTTCTACAATTATTAGCAGAATGGCAGGAAAAGATTTTTTTCAACTCAAAAAATATTTAAATATGATATTTTTATTCAATTTTGTTTCTTTTAACAAAGAATTAAGGGCTTTTATTTGATATTTCTTGTAAAGGTGACTTTGATAATGAATTCAAGCATATTTAGTTGAGATTAATCTTTTGAAATTGGATATTTCTTTTGGAATTTCATTTTTTGTTCTTCTCTTCGCCAACAAAATTGTATTTTTGGAACATGGTTAAGTTCAAAGAAGTCTCGCAGTACTATCAGTATAATTGCTGCATGTCAAAACATTTGTGGCAGAAGTGAGATGTAGAATTTACTAGAATACACAGATAAGATAGGAGTATAATAATTTTAAGAGACACCAGAGTTTCTATGTGAAAAACCAATGAAAGGGAAAATTGTGGACCTAACCAAGTTAAAATGATTATACTAGTGTTGTTCATCAGTTACAAATGATGCTCTTCCTTGGAGAATGACATTGATCAGCAGTATAGTAAACATACAACATACATAATATATTACGTACTGGAAGTTGAAAGAGCCATGTTGTGTGAGAGCTATCTCTTAAAAATTGTTTGATTATTTATTTGGTCGTACTCCTATGAGATGATGTGATGAGACACCAAAAAATTTATCATAAATCCAAGTGCTTACATTGAGAGTTAGAGTTTGTGTTAATGGCATGCATAAATCTCATAAATGATGGCATGTATTGATATTATTAACGATGGTATGTGTGGGCATCATAGTAGCTAGATTTTCATGGCCACATTTATAGTTATAAAAACTTCTCAAATCTATCACTCATTGGGCACAAACTGAATGTTCAAAACAATCTCTAGTGGGCCTTATTAGTTGTGATTTTCATAAGTATCCATGGTTGTAGTCTTTCCTCCTCCCAAGGAAGACAAAAATAATATGGTGATGTCCTCGCTCAGAGAGATTATTAGGTGCGGAGTGCGGACAGGGAGAACCGTCCGTACAAATATTGGGTACCTAGCGGTACCCGCACTTGGTACCGCTGGGTACTGCTAGGTACGATGCGCACTCTGCACCTAATAATTTTTCCCTCGTTCATCAACAGCAGGGAAAATAAAATTGGTTAAACTTTTCATGTTCTATGTTATGACAAAAGAAATATGGAATGCTACAAAAGAGACTTATTTGGACTATAGCATCATCTATGATCTTCGACAATGTGATCTTTCTGCCACTCTCAATAGTATTGGCAACTAGTGGATGTGTGTGAAGAGCTGGATTAGGAGTATCCAGTAGATGCCTTAAGTAAAAGAGAATTGTTGAGAAAAATCGAATAATCAAATATATTCTAATACTAAATAAAAATTTTAAGGAAGTCCGAGACAAAATATTTGGATAAAAAAACCCCACATCCATTCGAGAAGTATTCTCTGAAATAAGATTAATTATTCTGTGCAGATGTCAAATGTCATCCGGAGACCATTCAGAATGCGCCACATCATCTTTTTGCTCTGTACCGCAACTCTGTACTGCTGACGTGGCGCATTCTGGTTGGTCTCCGGACGGCATTCTGCGTACGGACTCCACACATAAAGGAATGAAGGAAGAAAATTCTAATGAGAGGTTATAGCACTCTAATAACTCTTAAAAGTTTTGCACTCACATCCCAATGTATGTATACATCCAACGAAACTCCTAAAAATTATTTATTTGTACTTAACATGAAATTTAATTTGTCTCAAAATATTGGGATGAATTTTGAGCAATTAATTTTATTGAATATTTGAATTTGTGGCAACTATGGCTTGAAAATAATATATTTTACTCATCACTCAATGGGATCGCTACTGGTGGTGGTCTATGTCGGGCCATAACTATAGAGGTCCCAAGCTATAGCCCGAGTGGCCTCGGGCTCAGGGAGGCCCATTAATTTGGCCCAAATGTGAGGGACAGTAAAGCATCTTGGTAACCCAAGGTTCTTGTGCAATTTAAAAAATTTTAAGATAACTGGTGGCGGCAGCGGTGGTTGGCGGTGGCAACATTGGTGGTTAGTTGCACTGAAAGGTGTATTGGCAGAAAGTGATGATGGCCGGTGATAATGACAATAAATTTACAGTGTATTTGAAAATCATCAAAATTAATGATTTTCAAATATATAAAAATTGCACTAAATGATACATTTCAAATACATAAATTTTTATATTATGTTTATTTGCTTTAAAATAAATACTGATATTTTTAAAACCCCTACGCCTCTTTTAATTGAAACCAAGAGGGGATCTCAAAATATCCTTCAAGAGAGCATATATATATATCATAAATTTGAAAATATTTAAATTGTAGCTCACTTTTTTAAAAATAATATTAAAAATTTAATTAGTTTCAGGGTTTTTTTTTAAAGAAATATTTAAATAAAATAAATTTAAATTTAAATGTAATTTAAAAAATTAGTAACACTACAAAAAAGACAAGTTTTAAGGACATATATATTAAGGCACTATTATTTAACTGCCTTAATAAAATTTTATTAAGGCATTTTGCCTTTTCGCGCTAATTAGCAGATCGTATTAGGCGGGCGCTGGGCATATTTTATTTTCGCCGAGAGAGGGATTGCGTAACAGAGCAGTTACCTCGTGGGATAGTTATCAAGCCCGAATCTTCTTATTTCGTCATCTTGCATTTCGTTCGCCTCCAAAATCTCCTTCGTTCGCCTCCAAAATCTTCTCTTTCGTTCGCCTCCTTCGTCATCTTGTTCGTTCGCTCGTTGATCTCTGCGACTAAATCCACAATCACCACTGCCGCATAAGGTAAAATGCTTCACCGGCCCTAATCGTTCGAATGTCGAATGCCCACTATCTAGGGTTCCATAAAATTTTATTCTTTCTTCTTTTGATTTGTAGGGTTCTTGAGATTCTGGAGATTCTCGTAATTTTTGAAGGATCGACCGAGAAAAGGCAAATATTCCGCCGAACTTCAGGTTCATCCGGACATTGGTCTGATTTTAGCTCTCTTCATTTTTCTTGTTTGATTCATTGCATTACCATTTTTTTCTTGTTTGATTTATACATCATGCTTGAAAGTTCAAATATCAACAAAAGAAAGCATGATTTTATCCGTTAAATCCTGCCATTGGAATAGTCGGCGTTAATTCTTGAGGCCTTTCTACTTTTCTTGAGGAGTAATGATAGTTGTTGCTCTAAGAGAAATGGTAAAATCATCTGAAAAAATTGAGATTAGTGGATGGTTACATAATATCTTGAATTGAAAAAATATCCCATAAAAAAAACATTTTTTGTGTATAAATCTTTGCGAGTTTACATTTATATCCAAATTTGGCGTCCACTCTAGAAGAAAATGAATGAACTGTTTGATATACTAATATAGGCTTGATTTAAACAAGATTTAGCTAAAGACTTCGTTTGCAAGACTTAGAAACTGCTTTAAGAACCGCAAGCAAACAGCCTCTAAATCCTCATGTTTTGATAAATCCTGTTTTAGCCATGTTATTGATTACATCCAGGATATACTAAATCCCACCATTGGCAGGATTTAACGGATTTCTTCCTTTCAGAAATTTTAAATCCTAAAATAATTTATCAAGGTTTAGCACAATTTAGTTTTTGTCATTACCAAATAAGTTTAATATTTGAATGTTTACCAGATTTATCAATTTGAACTTGTAAGATTTATTATATGCTATTTGAGTTGAATCATGCTTATATTCAATTGTCCTTGAATGAGGAAGAGGAGAATTTGGATTTTCAGAAGCTGGAAGGATTTATGTTCCTCAAACAATTATATGACAAGATTTAGGCTTCGTTTGGGACGGCTTTTTTATTGCTTTCCCTA